>NW_019525439.1:1171346-1187421 GCF_002814215.2 Seriola lalandi dorsalis
AATGCACTTTAAATGAATGATTCCCAGCCTTGTCTGACTTTTCTAACGTCTTTTTCTAAAGAAATACTAGAGATTCTTACTCATCGAGGTCTCTAAAAACTAGTAAAGGTCTGAGGAGGGAACATCCGACATTGGTTTTACTATCACAGCAACCTGGCACAAGGTGTCTTGAGTAGACATTGGCCATAAAGGATTACAAGCCTGAAAGTTTGAAAGAAATGTCTCAAATAACTTGTATATTTGTCATCTAGCAATATATAGTGTCTCTCTTTTATTCCTATAGATAACTGGCTAAACTTACATGGTGGAAATTCAAGTTAAAATACTTCAAATTTACCATTTAACCACGTAACAACACCAACAGTAAACAAGATTTGATATCGGGACCTACGAATCAAATTGCTTTTATCTGGAGTAACCACTTGCCATTGTTAAAAAATAAATAAATGAAGAAGTCCATCACAGGAGAGGAAGAAAAATAACATTTTTTTCCATCAGCAAAAACCTAAATAATTAATAATGCTGTGACACACAAAAACATATTGCAGTTTGAGAAAGGAACTCAGTTTAGATCACTGACACTTTCCAGTGTCACCAAACTGCCTGTCTAGCTCATCTACAGTATAAAGTCTCCTTAGATTTCAAACAATAACTTCATGGTCCCTGTTCTGGATGTTGTTGAAAGCAATTCTGGGAAATGTAGGAAATCAGTAACTGTTGTAGAGACAGTAGAATAAAAGCAATTTCTACACTTTATACTAAATACTTAATACTAAGTGTGTTTGCTGCTTTACTGCACATAGTTGCTGCTTTATGGCAGAAAACAGGGAAAGTGTACAAAAGAAGCAAACACTTGATGTATATAATATTAAATATGTCCATCTTCTTAAGAAAAAAAAAAAGATGGACAAGAACTGAGGTTTATGGGAAATGTAGTCTCAACTCTAAGTGACAGAAACACACTGCAGGGGAGTACAATGCTATCAGTCTGCTAAAACATCTTCACCATAATTTTGTTGTTGAATGTAATTTTATAAATGTAACAGTAGTAATATGAGAATGATAAACTGATGTTTACTCCACACTGAGCCTTTAAGAATGGGCTGCAGATCACTTCCTTCTATTGGATTTGTGAGTATAGTTTGTATGTAGTTAGTTGACACAAAATGCTTGAAACCAAATGACAGAGGCTCTTGGCGTAAATGTTCTTTAGCTATCAACCGTGTACTCCATGAAGCTTTTCAGAATAAGAGCACTTTAACTTAACCATAGGGCCAGGGCTGAGGACCCAATGTGCGTCATGGGACTAAATCACAAGAGAAGCAATGCGGTTTAATGAACCACAGCCTCAGGGCCAGAGAGCAACTTTATGATTTGGTTTTCAGGCTGAAGTACTTTAAGAGGACATAATTAAAAGATCTAAAGGGTAGTAAATGTTATAAACAAAATCCCCCCTCGATTATAATATATCACTGCCACTTAACTTGAGTATTTCTATTTTATGCCACTTTATACTTCACTATATTTCTGAGGGGAAATTGTACTTCTCTCCACACTTCAGTTATTTGACAGCTATAGTTAGTTACTGGTTACTTTGAAAATTAAGATTTTACAAAGTGTCATTTTGAGTTTCCAAATATGATGCATTGTTGTAGTTAAACCACCCAACTGTATATAAAATAGATAGAATTAGCTCCAGCTCCATCAGCTAGAACAGTGAATTGCTACTTCTACAATAATACAACAGCTCCTATAATCTATTAATATAAAATATACTTGCATTATATTAATACATCAATATAAAACTGCTTTTGGTTTTGATACTTTAATTACATTAAGCTCATTTTACTTAGGTACAACTTTGAGTAGAGGACTATAGATTTTACTTTAATAAAGAGTCTGAATATTTCTTGTACCACTGTTGCCTGCCACATAAATATCAATACATGTTTCTGTATAAATAAATGTTGAAATTCTTAAATTTAACTGTACAAGAATCACAAAAGAGATGAGACCAGGCAAAAAAAAAATCAAGGATGAAAGGCGAAAAAAAAAAAAAAAAACACAGAAAACTACAAGACACTATCAGTTCTGACAGGGAACATAGGGAGATTTCAGCTTCACATTCACTCACACACTAACCCACACGCACACTACCCCCCCCCCCCCCCCCCCCCCCCCCCACACACACACACAAACACACAAACACACACACACACACACACACACACACAGACACACACACACACACACAAAAACACATGCAGGCATTCCCTACCATACACATAATACAGAGATACGGGCACACACAAACACAACAAAACTCATAAAGCCAAACAGACACAGGGAAGAGGACACACGCACACACACACACACACGCACACACACACACATGCACACACACATGCACACACACGCACACACACAAGGGCCATCTCCTAAAAACTGCTCTCTCTGTCTCCCTGTCCCCCCTCAGGGCGAAGTCAAAGAATGGTGGCCGCTGTCTCAGAGAGCGTCTGGAGAAGATTGGTCTCAACCTGCCCGCCGGGCGACGCAAGGCAGCCAACGTCACTCTCCTAACATCTTTAGTGGAGGGTAAGGAAACACACACACACACACACACATATATATATACAGTGACCTGCATATATCCTGACAGATTTAGACACATATTCACATAGAAATATCTTCGCATGAGCAAACATGAATAAACAGTCACAGCATGGATGGCTGCATGCGTGCACGCGCACACACAAGTGGAAGGCGTCATTTGAAAAAGCTGAAGCTGCGGCTGCCTCACCAAGCCAAAGAGCAGTGAACTGTTTGAGTAGTGAAAGTGAGAAAAATGGCTGCAGAGTTTGTCTCTTGACCTGACCCGACTCCAGCAGCTACACCGGTCAATTGTGCATCATTTAAAAAGCATTTATATGGATAATTCTTTGATCTGAAAACTAAACAGCAGCACTGACCTTTGAGTCTTAAAAACACACAGCAGTAGTAGCTGCTTGTCTGTGTAACTAATGCAGAAGAGTGTTCCTTTTTGCACTTTGTCTGACTCGGTTTCTCTGCTTTAGACACACTTTCACTCTCTCTCTCTCTCTCTCTTCCCTCCTCCTCCTCGTCCTCGTCCTCCTCCAGGAGAGGCCGTCCATCTGGCGCGGGACTTTGGTTATGTGTGTGAGACAGAGTTTCCAGCCAGAGCCACAGCTGAGTATCTGTGCAGGCAGAGCGAGCCCGAGCAGCTCCCAACACGGCGCAGTATGCTACTCGCCACCAAGTGAGTGTTTTCATCCCTGCCTCCTCTGCACATGTTGGTCCACAGCTGCAGCTTTTCTCCTTTTCATTGCTGTTTAATCTGCGGATTATTTTCTCAAATGATCAGTTAGTTGTTTTGTCTATAAATCATTAGAAAACTCCAATCCCACGGCCCGATGTTTAATCCTCAGAATGCATTTTTTTGTCAAACCAACAGCCGCAAAGAAATTCCATTTACTGACATAAAAAAATAGCATTATTTACATTTGAGAGATTTGACGCATTAAATCTTTGGCATTTGTCCTTGAAAGATTACTTAAACCGATTGTATCTGTTTAGTTTTCATTTTTAGGAGCTTTCCTTTTTTAAGCCATTTAGTGCAAGATGCCAGCTCAGTGCTTAATACAGGCCAAATTAGTCTAAAGTCAAATCATTAGTGATCACCTGCTACACCTCCTGGTAAATCACTCGAGAACTTTCTGTGTAAATTGTTAGATTTCCTGTTTGACACTTAAATTGTCTTTCTGTAAGCCCCTCCCCCAAAACTCTAAAGACCCTTCTTTTGAGTGACAGCTGAGATACATATTTAAACTTCAATGAGGGGTAAGCCCCAATTTAAAAAAAAAAAAAAAAGGGTATGTTGAAGGCTGGTTTTGGTGTAGGTTGATCCGTAAAGGGATCAATTAGATATTGAACAAATGCACCAAATTAATCCATGTTTGATTGGTGTCTGTGCTTAAAGGATTTCCTTGTCTGTCTGTACTTGTGAGATTTCATGTTTTTAAATACAACAGTCTTACTTACTACTTCTACTTTTCCTGAAGACTAACTTGAATAATTTTACACAACACTGAACTCAGTTTGTCACTGTTGAAATAAATTTCACTATTACCAAAGCAATAAAAAACTGACACCTTGTCTTGTGTCTTCACAGGGAGATCTGTAAGGAGTTTGTGGACCTTATGTCCCAGGACCGTTCTCCACTGGGTGGCAGTCGACCCACCCCCTGCCTGGAGCCCGGCGTCCAGGGAAGCCTCACCCACTTCAGCCTGCTCACCCACGGCTTTGGAGCCCCCGCCATCTGCGCTGCGCTCTCCGCCTTCCAGAGCTACCTGATGGAGGCGATCAAAATGCTGGACAAAGGAGAGGGTGGAGGGAAGAGCCACCACGACAAGGAGATGAAGCACCGCAAATAGAGGGAGAACAGACAGATTTGTGGTTAGATGGATGGATGGATGGATGGATGGATGGATGAGAGGCAGAAAGGAAGAGAAAAGAGGGGGGAAAGACTGACTCGTGCCCCTCTGCGTCTTTACCTTTGCCCTCAGGATAAAAACTGAGACTTTTACCTCCCAGAAACCCCTGCGGCCCCTCTTGTTGTGGAGGCGGGGTTTATGATGATATCTGTACTGTAATATGTGTCCACAACCACCTCACTCAAAATGACGCATGGACCTCTCTTCTCAGTAGCTGGTTTGTGTCATGATGGCGTCTACAAAACATCAGGATGAGTTCCTGCATATGGCAGTATGGTTTTAATTATTTTTATCCCTTTTTATTTACTAATGCCACCTTAAATACGCCACCTTTATCTGTGTTTTAGGAGCCCCTGCCTTCATCAGTCGCACAAACACATACACACACACACACACACACACACACACATACACACACACACACACACACACACACACACGTTTTTTTGACTGAACTAATCTGGGAAGCGTCTTAAGCCATATCCGGGACAACAACCTGCTCTTTGCTCCTCTGGAACTTTGGGAGACGTTTAACTCCACCTGATTGGACAAGCACAGCTTCCATATGTATTTCTTCTTAGTGGGTGGTCATGGGAAATTGAGTTCTCTGGGTTCTCTTGCAGCGGGAGGGGGGGGTGAGGAGGAGTCAAAGGCAGCTAAAGGAGATTTGTTTTCTTTTATTTTGAAGTACTACGTGTTGGTAACTTAAAAAAATAACACAAATCATTTTGTACTTTCTGTGTCTGTTTATTATCAATGTTATTACTGTTGTTATTATTATTATTATTGTATTACGCATAAATGTAATATATTATTAAAGAATTAAGAAGTGATCAGTTGAGTTTCATGACTGTGTTTTTATGTTTTCATGTGAAATATCAGAACCATAAAAGTAATAGCACCTTCAGGCGCCTTCAACTGCAACTGCCCACTTTAACTTACTTTTAAATTCAAAGGTGATAATGGAGATTTTTTTTCCTTTATGGTGCTTTCGTTGTAATGCTTCCACTCCTCTGTCTCTGTGTCACAATAATGATATCTTTTATTGATTCCTGCGGGCAAAGTCTATTCTCACTTTAACCGGAAGGTCATGTTCAGGGCTGCAACTAACACTTAATTTCATTATTGATTAATCTGTCAATTGTTGTTTTCTTTTTTTTTTTCAAGAACGATCAATTGCTTAGTCCACGAAGTGTCAGAAAACTGTGAAAAGTGACAGGTTCAGATCACTTGTTTTGTGTCCATCAGTTCAGTCAAAAACCAAAAGACTTTCACTTTATAATGATATTATACAGAAAAAACGGATAAAAACTGCTGTAGGGATGCCAGTGTTCAGTCCACCACTTTGGTCCAGACAACAATATCGATCTAACTATTGGACTGACGGTCATCAGATTTTGAGCAGACATTCATCGTCCCCAGAGGATGAAACCTACTGACTTTTCTTCTTGCTTCATCTGCAGGTCACAGTTTGTACATATGCAGTGAAATATCTCAACATCTTCTAGATGGATTGGGACAAAATTTTGTACAGACTTAAACTGCACTGACTAACACCGTGACACTGACATCTGTGGTTTTGAGGGAAATGTCTCCTTAACCACTGGAAAGATCACTATGAAATTCAGTACCAAGATTCATGCTCCCTTCAGAATGAACGGTTATTACTTTTCATCTTGCACCTTCATCAGGTCCAATACTTCGATTTGTGACAGAATACCTGTAAAACTGACAGGGAAGGTCTAACCAACAGATCTAAGATTAGATGCTATCGAGTTGCATTATGGGAAGTGTAGGATCCAGTGTTTTTGGAGTTTGACCCAATCCTGGGAGTAAAAGTCAAGATATCTCAGCCACTGCTGCAACTATGTTTGCCAGTCTTTTCTTAGTCTGTCTTTTTTATTACATTAATTGTTTTGTGGCATCCATCACTATTTCCAGAATTCCAAGGGGACGTCTTTAAATTGCCTGTTTTTTGTCCAAATAATCGTCCAAAATTGAAACAGATATTCAATTGACAATGTAATGAATAATAGCAGCAAATCTTCATAAACCTGTTTGGTATTTTTGCTTGATAAATTACTTAATTAAGTGACTATTAAAACTGCTGTTGATTAATTTGCTTCCAACTGACTAATCAATTAATCAATTTATGGTTTAAACACTTATGAGCTCAGGCTTAGCTCTGGAGCTTGGAGGGATCCAGTGCCTTGCTCAAGGACCCTTGCCAACACAAGGCCCTTTCACACATACATGTACCGTGCTTAGGGAATATCAGCTGTATGCATCCCAAGGGGCCTCTCAAAAAGAGATCTGGGCCCCCTGTCTGCATGCAGGGCTCCAGCAGGGGCCCAGGGAGACGACGGCGTCACAGCTGCAGCCCTGAACACTGTACCTGGGAGAGCGGTGGCAGTGGCGCGACCCCCAGCGCCCAACAAGCCTCACACTTCGGTTCCCCCTCAACCCATCTGCTCGGCATTTCTCCCAGCGACCACCTCTCACCTCTCTCTCCCGCGCAGTCCTTCACTTTATTTAACCAGGATGAGATACTCAATGCAATTACGGCTTTCCAGGGACTGCACACATACACGTGTCGCCTGCTCGTACACTCTCAAACATCACTCATTTCTACCTGCCGTATCTCCCTTTCTCTCCTCCCATCTCATTACCCTCCTGTGTCAACCCCCCCCATCCCTTCATCATCTCCCTCTCTGTAACCTAACCCTCCTCCTCCCCCTCCTCCCCCTCCTCCTCACCCCACCCTCTCCCCTATTCTCTCCCTCTATCTGACACTCAGCGGGGCTGCTCTCCATCTCTCTCTGTGCCTCCAGGCAAACATATGCTGCTCTTCCCGTCAGATTCCGGTGTGTTTGAGAGAGGAGGGATTGTTTAATGTTTATTAATCACCTGTCTGTGGTGGAGAGAGGAGACGATGATAGAGCCGCACACACACAGTCTGTCTTGTACACATACACATGAGCTATCTCCCTCTCTCTCTCTTACACACACACACACCTATTCAGCTGTGATTTTACCAACTTGGCCTGGTTTTCCTATTTACAGCTGTATGTGCTCATTTACTGTAACACTCCTTGTATACAGACATGGAGAAAAACTAAAGACCTTTTAATTATTACAGGAGCTACTTGTTAGTATATCAAGACGGTTATTTCTTTTCTTCATCATTTAACTAACAAAATACATTTCAGATTGAAAGGCATTTAAAATTGATTTATTATCAATTATTATTGAGGGAGCCCATAGTATTGTGTAAATAAAGAGTTCACTCTGGATCACCACATCCAGAGGATTTGATCAGTATTACGTACACCCACTAGTGTGACCCACCTTATCTATACAGCAGTATATGATCCAATAATCAGTTTTATTTTAGTTATTCTTAATAGCTAGGATAATTAATGAAGTTTAGCAGCAATTAATCCAAGAAATAATGTTCTTGAGACCCAAAAAAAAAAAATCTTAATTCAAATTACAACTTTTTTCCGAGCCAACAACTGCATTCTCAGTCTTCATCACAGAATTTGTTCAGATATCAGGGAGACGGCTCAGTTGTTATCACACAACCTACGTTGGGAACTTGGGTTATTTAACAAAAGGTGGTCACATATATTAAATTCACCATATTTAGGTCACATAATGGAAAATTAGCAACTCCATCCACTGCAAAGATTGTGATACGCAATTGAAATCTTCAGAAAAGCTAGTAAGTGGACCTTGAGTTAAAGGAGTGCTCTAACAATCTAGCAATCACTCTGCATTGTCAGATGACGATGACCGTTTAAAAAAATTAAAATGAAAAAAAAAAGATGGCATAGAACCAGAGATATGTTCATTTCTTATTCCACGCATTCTGTCTTCCTTGTCAAAAACTGGTGCCTACGTCACCCACAATGCAACTCGACTTGAGTCGCGCAACTGCACAGATTTGGGTGTGTTATGCTAGCTGCGGCTAACATCTCTGCTAGAAGCTAACATGTTAGCCTCTAGCAGAGAAGGGGAGCAGGCTACGGCGGTCTGGTAAACTCACTTCTTTCTAACTCCACACCACCAGATTTTTTTTTAACTTCCAAAACTTGTAGTCTTCAGACCCAACAGACGCTGACTCAAGTGACATCACATGAGGTCATTTATCAGATCTGATGCAGCTCCATGTGGAGCCACACAAGGCTTTATACAACTCTTTTGACTATAGCTGAACTCCCTGAGATCATTTCATCAAACAGTTAAAGCCTGTAATTGTCTGTATCTTCAGCTTGTTGGCTTTCATAGAATTCAGTTAAGGATGTGAATATCTGCTGACATACAGTATCTCACAAAATAACTCCGCTTTGGTAGATTTCAACTTTCCAAGTTTTGCTTTAGGGTGAATAAGGGTTGCATCTCAAATATATTCAAATGCATGGGTGTTGTGTTTTGGTTAGAGCTGAATTAAACAGTGGGTACAAAAAAAGAACAAGTATACTGTTAAAATATATATATATATATATATATATTTATTTCCTGAAGGTAACCTGAATTTGTTTTTCACAACCCTGCTTACGTACAGAATCTGAGTCACAATCAGAACCTGTACAATGTAGCCTGACGCATCCGCTTTGCAGGTTGTGATTATTCGTTTACTGACATTGCATTAGAAATATACTGATACAACTCCATGGTAATTTTTGAGACCACATTTTGTGATGTTGTCTTAACTGATTGCATGGATACATTGCTATTAATAACTTTAAACTCCATGTCAAATGATTTTAGCTCTTTTAAATGTGAGAATGACCTTGTTTTGAACCTCATATCATATATTCACTAGCAGACTAAATCAAAATAATTTGAACTGTCAGCTTGTGAGTTGTATTGCCTGAAAGCCCAAGTGATGCAGAACAATATAGAATTTAACAATAATTAAACTGATCCAGATTATTTGACTCCATAGTAAATTCTACTAATATTTCTATGTAGTTTGGTCAATCAAGGACAGGGGAAAAACGTTCTATGAGAAAACTACTTTTCCTTTTTCCAAGTAACACCATATGTGCACGCATGTTTCAGTCCACGTGTTTAAGTATGAGCAAGTGTACATTACCCACACGCACACTCACTGAGAACAAGTGCAAAAGTACACAGCCAGAAGGCTGTTCTCTTTCTATGTGCAGATGAGCAGACTAGAGAGCAATGAGAAAGCACCACAGGGACAAAGAGCTTGTATCTCAACTGTGTGTCACTTTTTATTGGAACAGAAAGAGCAAGGAGGTCAACAGTACAAAAAAAAAAAAAAAGGAAGAAATGGGGAGTCAGGCTTGGTAGTTAAGCAGTGAGCGGTCACTTGGCGCCCAGGGTGAGCTTCTCCAGGTCATGGATGCCCTCCTTGTCAATCAAACGGACAGTGAAGGAGGGGAGGTTCAGGATGAAGCGCTTATTCAGCTGCAGGAGGGAAAAAGATATAGCAAGAATTATTAAGACATAAGATGGAATTTATTATATGAGAAATATTAAGATAAATGATATTATCTTAATAATAAATAAGCGGAACGGATAGTCACATTATGCAGAAACCAAAAAAATGAGGGAAAAACAAAGGGATGAAGTGAAATACTGCCTATTAAGAGTAAAGGCCAATCCAAGTGTTTTTAATGTCCATCACAAGCCTGACTGATGAAACAGATGCACTTCCGTCTTATCAAACATATCAATCCACAATGACTCAGAGAAAGACTTTTTCACATGTTTGAAATCTCTGAGTCTGTTTCTTCCTCTTGTAAGCTTTGTGAAGAGTAACCTCCACAGGCGGCTGTTTAAATCACATATATCTGCAGCTGTTTATATGTATGTGAACTTATTAATGGCATCTGTAATGATTGATCAGGGCTATGAGCTTGCTGGTTTCACTGTAGACAGACTCCCACTAAAAAAAAAAAAAAAAATCAAGGAATGAATCAATAAAACAACACTGATTTCTTCCCATGGAGCCTACATGAAAGCTCACTAATATTCAAATCAGTCTGGTGAAGACAATTCAGCCAGCCGCTGTCGCTCCAGCTCCTCAGGTCCAAGTTTTGTGCAGACAGCCCGGACAGAAAGATTTACTAATACGAGTAAATCCAAGGCAAATTGAGTTTAATTTGTAGCCACCGGGTGCACTGAAAGAATGTTGGAAGCCACTTTTTTAGAGCCAACTTACCACTTGAAAGGCCGAAAAACATAATAAACAATTAAATAGGACGATTATGAGTCTAATTCATACAAAAAGGAAGAATGAAACTGTATGAACTCACCTCCTCAATGCACTTCTTCAGCAGATCCACCGCCTCATCCCGGGTCAGATCTAAAACAAAAGAAACAGAGGGAAAAAAATGAGAAGGGAACAGAAACATGAATTAGAGACATAAGGTTGAGTCTTTCATTAACAAGACAAGACCTCTGTCTTGTTCCTGCTGTAATCATATGCCATTAGGGAAACTCTTTCAGTGCCCTTAGTTTGTAACGTGGCCAAAGTTTGATTCGATTCCATAACCTCTGCAGGACACACTCTACACACTTGCATTATAGTTTTTCGTTTTCTCTTGACTTCCCAGTCAGTCTCGCAGGAACAATAAGCTGTAAAAAAACAAGCGCGAGGCATTTCTCTGCACTGACCTGGTCTGTAGTAGCGGTCAAGAATGGAGAGAGTGAGAAAGGCTCCATAGCCGTGGGCAGCGAAGGGGGCCTTGGCCAGCGAAGACAGGTAGTCCATGTAGAAGAGACCTGGGCCGTCTGTGTCATCATAGCCCGCCAGCAACAGGTTCACATGATATGGAGTCTGGAGACAGAGGGAGGGGTGAGTAATATCCAGATCTATAACAAGGTTCCTTACAAGGTGTTAATCTGGGATGCAAAGTAATTGCATTCAGTGTCACTTTGTTTATGCTGCTGATAAAATGTTGATGTAAATGTCACCGAGTCAGAAACACTGAAGTGAAACCAACGGTAACCAAACCACGTTCTTCAACATCTGTATACTAAACCAAAAACTGCATGTATGGATGCATCAGCTAATATTACAATTTTAATTAGTTTTAATTTTAGTGCCAATTTCGACCGTTTTGTGACTTTTGCAGGGGCTATCAATTAATGTAAATCTCATTTAATACCAACTGCTTCAAAAACTGATATCAGTCATGGTACCAGCTGATATGGGAAAACTTTAAAACAACATCATCAACAAAAACATGTTACAAGGAATCTCTTGTTAAAAAAAAAATATATATATATATATATATATATAAGAAAAATGGAGCATAACATCCTTAATATCATCCCATGCAGCCACATGAAATTACTGGGGCGGTGTGTTCAGTATGAGCACCTTTGTGTTTCTGGTTGAGTGGTACTTCCCCCAGGCAGTCCTGATGAAACAGCAACATGTATGAACACCAAGGTATTCTAAACAGCCATTAGCACACCGCAAAGCACATTTTGCACCATCAGACATGTATTTAAATATTTTAATATTCTTTGAAAAGTTCTCAGCGAATGCACAGAGCAGCCTTTTACTGTCTTCAGCAGCAGCTGGTTAACAGCTCTTCACAACACATCCTTCAAAACGCCAACATTTCTGTTTATACACCTTTTCTTCTGCTGCATTTTGGTCAGGAACAAGTGCAGCCATGGTGTCAGGTAGGAAGATGACTACTCCCATATTAAGTGACAAGTTCCTAACTTCAGAGCACCTTTTTATGGTGTATTCCATCTAGTTACTTTTGCACATCCATCAAGTTGAGGGACTCAGAGACAAAAAAAAAAAAATGGCCAAGGCTGCATTCAGACCCACTTTAGGCCTGCGTGAAAAACCATAGCCCTCCTTGAGCTATGAACAAGATGAATCATTACAGAAAGCAAAACCTGTTTCAATGTTCATATGGGCACCTGAATATTGTTTTAAGACAGATTTGGAAAAACTGTGAAACTATCTTTTAAACTGTTCATCAGGCATTTCCTCCTTTCATTACTTCACCAGTACCTTTTAGATTTTGGTTTGAGCTGAGGCTGAGATTTTTTAAAACTTTGGAAAGCTCCATCCAGAGGACACCACAGACATTATGCAACCGTTTTCACAGGCTGAGTGGTATTCTTTGTAACACGTAAAATGAACTTCATGTAAAAAAAAAAAAAAAAGTGTCCCTTCACTTGCAGAAGCTCCTGGATTTGTAAACACAAGGTGGCAGAACTTGGCAGAATTTCTGCATTCAGTTATTTCTTTTTCCCCCAGTTAGAGGTGCTGCTTACACTGCCATCAGCATACAGATTGCAACAATGGTGGCACTGACTGTACCTGATCTCACACAACCGTTCCTCAGAGCAGTCGGTCTCATCAGCCAGTTCATGAGAGCAACACATCTCACCACTTGAAAAGTACAACTTCTCTTTCTCAACTTACTCCAAATAAATTGCTCCTAATTATCGACTTTGATTTTCCGGCTTAGCAGAGACACGGAGCGACGTCCACAGCGGCAACATTAACGCGGCATAAACAGGAGCGAGCGAGAGAGGCGCACACAAGAGGCTGAAGTGAGAGCGCACCGGGACAGGGAGAGGAAAGGTGAAAGGGCGTCACAGGACAGAGGAGGTGTGCGTGTGTTTGTGTACGAGGGGGAGAATCAGGGTGTCACTGGCAGTGTGACATCTGCTGGGAGTCAGCACCCCTGTTGCTGCCTCCATCGCGCCCTCCCTCCCTCTTCATCCCTTCTTTCGCTCCCTCCCTCCCCCCTCCACTCTCCGCCGCCTTCACCCTGTGCCCTGGAGTAGCGCCAGGGCTCATTAAAAACTTCTAAAGTCGTTTCTCTTGCCCCTATCCCCCACCCCCCTCCTCTCTTTTTAAATTACATCTTTTACGCTTCCAGCCTCTTCTCCCTTCTCTTCCTCCAAAACACTAATTTTCTCTCTTCGTTTTTGCAAGCCACTGTTCCTCATTTTAAAAAATCCCTTTAAAGCTAGACAATTTTTGGGATTTCAAAGCAACTTATGGCCTGAATTCTTTGCGGATGTATATGCAGTGTGGTGTTTTTGATTAAAATGCAACAAGAAAAATATAATATGGCGTTCTCGGTCGTGCGGAGAGGCAAATATGATTCACATGACGCCAGGCAAGTTGTGATCTACACACCTGCCCTCTCATTTCAATTTATCTCTCAGCCGACCTGCTTATTTCTGTGACTTGTGTGTTTGCCACAAGGGCAACGATGATTGTTATGCTCCCTGTGGAGTAGGCTTTAGTGTCTGTGTGTGTGTGTGTGTGTGTGTGTGTGTGTGTGTGTGTGTGTGTGTTAACGATGCTTTTGAACACGCACACACGTGAAAAAGAGAAACAGTGTGTTTGTGAGTGTGCACGAGGGGTGTGAATCTCAGGTTGAAAATCTTACCGTGTGTGTGTGTGCGCGCACTTTAACTCCTCCGTGAGTCTGCGACGCCCCAGTGGCGTCACCCCCACCCACCAGACACCTGCCTCACTGGTTACAATGTAACAATAATACGGACTTGGCATCAAAATAACCTTCCCTTCCCATGTCACCTCGGAGGGAACCAGGCACCTTGTTAACCCAGCCACCTGAACTCACACCCAGGTTCACATGCAAACAATACACATCATATGTTTTATCCCCCTGCCGCGAGTCGAGCTCTCAGCCAAACAAGGCGACTGTTGTGCCGCCGAACAAAAGCTTCACCTGTGCGTTACTACCATCGCCTTCTGCACACACACAAAACCGCTCCCACCTGGTTTTCAAGGTAGAGTTTGACATTTCGGGAAATTACGCTCATTTGCGCTCGGCACAAAACCCACGGGAAAAGACCACAACATGGAGCAGCTACAATTCAGTTTTTATATGGATTAAACAAACAAGATATACAGTGTTAATTAAGGACTCTAAGATTTTCATTATTGATTCATCTGAAGATGTCTTTCTCGATAAAATGTTTAAGCACTTGGTCTTTAACATCAGAAAACTACTACCCATGATGGAACCATAGATGGTTGGTGTTTTTGTATGAAAATTGACTCGGACAATTAATTATCAAAATAGTTGTAGATTCATTTTCAACCAACTGATTCATCGTTGCAGCTCTAGTGTTGATGAGCGAGCTGCAGAAGTGTTGGTATGTGGTATTGTTACCAGGCTAACTGTTTCCACTTGTTTCAAGTCTTTGTGCTAAGCTAGGCTAACCAGCTTCTTGAAGCTTCACCGCACAGACATGAGTGGTATCGATCTTCTCATCCAAATCTCGGCAAAAAAGTGAATAAGCGTAGTTCCCAAAACGTTGAACTACTCCTTTAGAACATCGGCTTCATAAAAAAACAGCTCTAGCTGTGACACAAATTAAGGTCACGTCGCTAATAAACCACCACAAACTCATCCCCAAACTCTCCTCATCTACGTTCCAGCACTCCCCTCCCTTCTTTCTTTCTTTCTTTCCTTCCTTCCTTCCCTTCCTCCCTCCCTCTCTCCCTCCCCCTATTTTTGCACCCTGCCCCGGGGCATGTTCTCTTTATTGGCATTTCTCCTCAATCTGCTGTATTAATTGTTCATCTGTGCAGGAGCAGGGGAGCTGCGTGCAATATGGCGCTAGTAATTATTTGTGCCCATTGTGTGCTAAAAAATATTTTACAAACCCATATGGGGCCAGCTGTAGATCACCGCAGCAGTGAGGCTAACTGTTGCTGCGGCCTTATAGAAAACTCCACAAACAGCTCAAACTTCACAGGTTGACTCAATTTTACTTCTTCAGTTTACCGCAGCAAACATCCACATATATACAAAAACTGATGACTGTGAGGCTTTTAGGCTTCTACATAAACCTCCAAAAAAATGAAATGTGATATTTATAAATTCTCTGCCTCCCCTGAGTTTTGTGGTTTCAATTTAACCTCATGTCTCAGCCTCCTACACCAACTAATCCTGGTGTACCTGTCAATTCAATATCTATCAATTTAATTTCTATTTATTTTCAATGCACAAATATAGTACAATTACAGTACATGAAACGGGAAAATAAAACAAATAGAAGCAGGGCACGGGCTTAATTTCTATGCCCCTAAAACTTTGCAGTTGTTGTTTTGTTCTGTGGTGAATTTCATGTGTATCATTACTGATATGAATGCAGCAGAGTCGAGGCCTCAGGTGATTATGCTTACCGCTAGTTTTTTTTCTTTGTCTGCTCTCTAAAGCTTGAGTGAATGCAGTACTCCAGAGGTTAGTGGAGTTGTTTTTGTGGACGGCAAGCTGGTAAGCACACAGTCGTATGCGAACACGGTTTCGCTTACTCTGCGCCGAGATGCGCTGCTGACTTTAGCTAACTACACCTCCTGGAGGTCTGCAGCCACTAGGGTAATTTCATCTGTAATTTATCCTGCAGGAACAAGGCCATCAGAATTAACAATATACCACTGATTAATTTATCAGTCAGTGGGTTTTAACCTAGGGGTCTGGACATGCTGGCGGAATCACGTGATGGTTTTTTTTTTTTTTTTTTTTTTTTTTTGCAATTTTCAGACACTTCACGGACCAAACGGAGAA
>NW_019525439.1:1187441-1187903 GCF_002814215.2 Seriola lalandi dorsalis
CTGTGATTGCAATGTAAAGCAGAAATTAATAATATCACTGACAGCTGTGTTTGATGGGACAAAATGTGTTAAAGGTCTATTCAACTTTAGTTCCACTTTACTTTCCCTCAGGTGTACTGTGCCCCCTCTTGTAATGTTTACTTCAAAATATAATATTTCATCAATTATATACTGCAGCCAATAAGTACTAGACTTACAGCAGATGAATAGACAAAGAAAGAAACTTTTGAATGAGATACCTCCTTAAATCTAACAAAACACAGGTAAAATGAAATGGCAACTTGGTGTAGTTTTTTAAAGTATCCAACAGAGGGCACCAGAGACGGACAGAGACGTTACAAGGAAAGGAAGAAATGGAAGAAATGGATGGTGAAGAGAGGGAAGGATGGAGGAGATCTGTGAAACTTAGCTTGTGAAGTGAGAAAAAAGTTACCATATTTCATCACATGACGTCAAAGTTAA
>NW_019525439.1:1187923-1199994 GCF_002814215.2 Seriola lalandi dorsalis
GTTTAAATTTAAAGGGGAAAAGGGTTTAAAAAAAAAAAAAAAAAAAAAAAAAAAAAAATCTACATTAAATTTTCTTTTCGTCAACAAATGGGCTTAATCCATGTCTGAGAAACCAGCCTGTAGCATCAAAGACCATCTATGCTGCACATGTTTTGTTTTTAAAGGTTATGGACTATAACAGATGAACTGCACAACTGTTCATCACTTTATGGACTTTTTGTTTCCATCGTAGTAAACTACATTATTAAAGAGTTGAACAGTTAACTGTTGATAGAACAAGTAAAAGCTGCAGTAGATTCTGAGGCTTTTTTTTTTTTTAACCAAAATTACAAAATTTCATGGCTTCCAGATTCTAAAATACTTTGTTTGTTTGACTGTTTGTCACACAAAACAATCAATCTGCAGACATCTGCTTGTGCTGTAAAAAAATTTAATTTTTTTTTTTTTTTTTGCAATTTTCAGACACTTCACGGACCAAACGGAGAATCTATTAATCAAGAATGTAGAATAATCGCTGATGAAAATAATGAACCATTCACTGCAGTCACAAAGTCGTGAGTAGTTGTACCAAATGGTTTGAGTTACACACACAGGTGAGATACTTTTTCAAGGAGAATAATTATTGACCCAGATAAGACACGGAGGGTCAAAATTGTTTTATAATTAAGAGTCTGTCAGACTTGAAGTTGATATTAAATGTTTCAACACTTTAGCAGATGATCTCTTTCCCTGTTTCACATTCAAATGGACAACACACATTACATATTCTACATACTCAAGATGTTCTGGGGCAAAAAAAAAAAAAAAAACCTGTTTATACAACATAATTTGCAAATGTCCATGTACTCTGGAGGTTGATGTGAAAAGAGCATAGCTGGAGGAAGGTGTGGGATGCAGAGGAGAAACTGCTATTGCTTCAGATTCTCAGCACTCATGAGAACGCGGCATTAGTAAATCCTGCACTCATAAAACCAAATTCATAACCGTGAGGCACAAAAATAACGATACAGTTGCAACTTATGACAA
Organism: Seriola lalandi dorsalis; assembly: GCF_002814215.2. Taxonomy (NCBI): domain Eukaryota; kingdom Metazoa; phylum Chordata; class Actinopteri; order Carangiformes; family Carangidae; genus Seriola; species Seriola lalandi. Next base: position 1,188,950 of record NW_019525439.1, read on the forward strand.
GACATGAATATAAATGTTATCCTCCACCACATGTGCAACCTTGACTGAATAACACGATCCTAATCCTATAGGTCCCTCTGTGTGCATGTATATTGTATCTGTGTGTATGTTGACTCCTACTCGTTCTCACACTCCAGTCTGTGTGGTGTTGTCTACTGGGCCTGGTTGTTCTCCCCTGGGACCCCCACTCCTCCTCCTCCTACTCCATCCCTATCCCCCGTTCGATGTGTCCCACATTCCCATCTCTGCCACACTAATTGTTTTTTGTAATTATTTTCACCCTTCTGCTATTGTGACAGGCAGCGGCTGCACTACTCTTAACAAATTAGTGCAAAATATACAACGCACGGATACGAGAAGCAGAGATGTCTTAGGCAGGGTGTGTAACATCTAAAACTAATGCAATTGCACAAAAATAAACTATGTAAGGACAGGAAATGATTATTTCCATTAGTGATTAATTTGCCAATTATTTTCTTGATTCATCAATTAATCGTTTTTGTAACATCACATAAGATGATGAAAAGCAGCAAATCCTCACAAATGACAAGATGGAACTGTAAAGTGTTTGACAAATCATTAAACGATTAACAAAGTTTACTAATTGCTGCAGCTTTGAACTTAGTGCTAAGTTAAAACAAATGCAAAATATATAGAGCAATTAATTGATTAATCAACAGCATGTTAATCATCAGCTATTTTGATAATGTATTTACATCTAATTAATTTTCTGAGATTTTATGAACCATATTATTACCGGCAATGAAAACAATTATTCGTTGCAGGCCTAAAAATATGTATCTGAATGTTTTTAAAACACATTTATTTTATGCCTTTTCTGTAGATGCTCATCTAGATAGTCAACTGTAGTTACAAGAGAAAAACATTATTTTGTACTAACAGGTACTGTATCCATACCAAGTTAGCAAAGTGATACATAATGATTGGTATGTAATGAATATCTTCAATATGTGTTGTAACTGGTTTAACCTTAAATGACACTGACTTTAAACACTTTACCTTTAAACATTAAAAAAGTAGAGTAAGTACGTTGCTCTTATAACTAATGAATTCGCTAAAAAAAGTACTTAATTTAAAGAGCAAGTCTCAACACATAATTTCAAAAAGCAGTGCACATTGCAAACGATGTTCAGAATAAACACGTCAACTCATGAAAATGCAGACAGATAAATCAGCTGGTTAACTTCGCATGCTTGTAAATCCAAGCTTATGTAATGAGGAAAAATTTTGCACCTTCTCTTATTTTTTAGATTTATCTTTTATTTTTTTATAAAATCGGCAAGTTTTGTTTGCTTAAATTTTGGTATTGAAATACTGAAGGTCAAAACCATGGTATTTTGATAATACACCCAGAGGACCTGCACAGTCAGGGTGGGGGACAGCGCTGCAGGCTCAGGTGTTGCCATGAAGTCTCAAAGGGAGAAACCTTCATCACCATTCACAACAAGCTGACAAATGTACCTGCCTCTGTCAAAATGCATCTCCTGATTCAGCCTAGATGTCTCAAGCTGATATCGACACAAACACAGGTATAATTGCACGTGAGACTTGATTCCCACCTGAACTTGACGACTACTCATCTACAGCTATCACGACTGTGTCACACCATCTAGACAAGCGAGGCCTCTATTGTGTTTGAGTGTTTTCATCTGCTGTTTTAGCCACAAGAAATGAATTTCAAGCAGAAATTTAAACATATTGTTGATATGAATGAGTAAACCTACTACATATGGTTACTGTACCAGCAATTTGAATTGAGTATTACTTTAACTTATGGGAATTAGTCTGTGATTCTATCCTTTGTTCCCTGCAGCAAAATGAGATTGAAAATGCTAGAGGAATGTAACTAAGTTAAAAAAGAAATTAAAATATTTATAGGTATATTCACTTATCACTCCAATAATGAATATGCATAATTCCGACAGTGACCACTGGTACAAGAGATTAATTAGCTACTGTTTTGTTAACTGCGAGAATACACAAAGATACTGGTGTTGAAAGTCTTCACAGTGGGATAGAGGAGTTTGCCTGAGCAGGTAAAAAAACAAAAATGTTCTCTGGAAGCATGAAAGATGGAGCAGGTCTGAGAATACATGGCAACACAAACTGCAGCAGATGGTGCGCCTTTGCAAGTTGAATTTCCATTTTTTGGAGACACCAAAAGACTGTTAAGCTTGTTCTCTGTGAATAACAATGTGTGGACTTTCAAAGACAATTTTTGATTACACATAATCATATCTGACAGTAGTAGTAAAGGAAATTGTATACAATGACAGTAAAATGAAATGTGTTACATTATTTTGCTGGTTGCCTTTAGTAGCATCATAAAATCTAAAGTTACTATATGTAAGAATGCCAAAGAATTTACATGTATTAATCACTTTTCTATTGCCACGGATTGTGAACTGATTGAGCATCATTTCAGGAATGAGGCCTTTCCTGACTTCCTTGTTTGCCATCTCAAAAAAACCTAACGTTGTGATACTATAGTCTCATAACTATCTATCTCCACACTTCATTTTAGTGCTATGTCAGTGTTGTCAAACATAGTCTATAGACTCAAATATAGTTTATTGTCAGACTCTAATAAAATTGTAACTTCAGTTACCTAATCTATCAACATGATAAATATGCTACGATCAATCAGTTTCCATCTTGTGAATGTCACATCACTGTTTGGCCCAATGCCCAGGATGCTGACTCACGCCTAGCTACGGAGTACAAGTATTCATGCAAGCAACAGGATGCAGTTCACATAATGGCCACCACTGTCATTAACAACAAGGGTTTTCTGAATGTTTCACATAAAACCTTTAACTTCAGTTAAGTGTTATAATTTAAAATGTGATTATACTGTCTCTCACGCTCTCTCTCTCTCTCTCTTAAACACCCGTTTGGCTGGTGGAAATTCTGAGTAACTTGCTATTTTTGCATTTTGATAAAACATGTTGATTTGTGGAGACTCTTACTAACCCATTACGTGCATTTCTGACCAATTTGTCTTAATCAAGAACTCAATGCTATAAATTCATTGGATGTGTGCTGAACTGATCCAGAGTGAAGCAAACTTTATAAAGTTGTCCCACAAAAGACAACGTCCCTTTGTGTTATTGAGTGAAACTGTGAGGTTCAAACAAGAGAATGTGTCCCTCAATGCAAACAATTATTTTGTTCATGATTATTGTCACACACAGACCCAATATTCGTAGGACATGAGAAAACAATCCTCTGAAATAAAAGTTAGTATCACTGTTTTATGGGAAGTGATGGTCCTTTAACAGACTGGCAGTAAAAGACCACAGCATTCAAATAAGGTCAGCGCCGACAGTAACAAATGATGGAATATTTCTGTTGGATGTGTCAACAAAAGGTAAAATAAATATTTGAAATGAAAAGGAAATGTTCATCCCCTTCTATATGTGGTCTTTTATGCTCTGGCTATACAAGCTAATTTTGTTTTTAAAAAAAACAGTTAATTTGATACTCAAAACAGACCATATCAGTAACAAGTATCGCCCTCACAAACTGAGGCAGTTTAAATGTTACGGTAATGTGTGAGCAGGAACAACTAACCTCTAGCGAGGTATAAGGCTTCAAGGGATTTTTAATGTATTATCAAGGGACAACTCTTTGCTCCACTGAAAACAGCTAGGAGCTGAATTCTTACTATTCAAATTTCCTTTAACTGTATTACTAGCAGTTATGTTATTACTGTTATTTGTTTTCCTCTTTCTCCTCAAAATCACAATGGATAGTGTGCACTGTGCACAGCTGGATTTCTCTTGATGAGACTACAAATCCAGCTCTGTGTGGCTTTAACATATGTGTTAATATTCACAGGCATATTCATTCAGTTCAGGCAATTTCCCTCTAAATAAAAGTTATGTTGTAAATGGATTTATAGTTATAGATGAGGATAATTACCCTGCTCCGAAGGTAGTCTGCAAGGTTCTTTCGTGTGAAGTTTGCTGCTGCTGCTGGACTGAGTTCGTATCCTAAGAAATAGGAAGGAGGGAAAAAAAAGACATTAGACACAAAGTTGTGCATGTGTGTTTTTTTTTTTTTTTAGGAAAGGTATTTTTCCTCACAATATGACATTTTATCAATGACTAGGGAAAGGCATTAAGTCTTCATACTTTTTTTGTAGTGTCAAAAATGCATCTGTAGCACCACAAACCAAAGTACCAATAGTTTGCATTGCTGATCAGATTTGTATTATCTTATGTATTTCAGATAGCTCCTGATTTAAATGAAAATTTGTATTTTATTTAGACTGTTTGTACAAGTGTACAATGTACAAGTTTGGCACTGACTTATTGGAAAAAAGTGTCTTCTTTAGTTAAATAACAACTGTTTTCAACAAAAAAATATACACATTCCTCAAACTAATATATCAGAACAAGTATAGTTTGATCAATGGTACCTAAAAATTGGTAATGAATGGGAACCTGTATTTATAACTGTCATACAACACCCAGTGATGTGAAGTGACTTAAGAGTTGAACTGGAGATTGTGTGGCACAATCATCATGTCTGAAGTCCTTACCGTTCCTCATTTTATAGAGCTGAACATTCTTCTGGATGTACTCTGCAAACTGTACTGTGTCTCCTGCTTCTCCAACACATAGCAGCAAAATCTTCTCACTGAGTTTGAACATCTTGTCATAATCTGAAAAACACAGAGCACGAAATATGACTCATTAATTTGCTTTAATTAATTATTAAAATGTGCATTTGTTAACTGTCAGATTGGGAAACGTTAATTCAGCAATGACTTTCACTTTCACTGTTAAAAGCCTGCTTGATCATCTTGATTTTCACAAAGAAAAGACTTGCTCAACCCAAAGCAATACGTGCCGATGGCTTTAGTTGTGTTGCTATAAATTATGGAAAGAAAGGATGTGCAAATTTTGCAAAAAAAACAGAATGATAGAGATTTATGTGCCACTTAACTTAGCCCCTGTTAGCTTTGTTAGCTCAAGTCACATTCAGATTGTGTGGTAACGTTACATTGTGAGTCTTTACGTGAAGTTACACAACAGTATACTGCTACAAGAGGAAGTTTTAGTGATTATTTGTCAGCAGAAAAGAATAAGATATAACCACAGCAAGAGCTAATAAACCAGGCATGTGTGTGCTAATTTAGCTTCAGTTACCGGCTGAATGGCTAATGCTAAGCTAACGCGTTGTCATACCGTGTTTCATCTGAATGATGCTGCTGGCTGCGACATTATCGGCAGCAACGAGGACAAAATCCGGCCCCTGAATGCCGATCAAATATTCCATCTTGAATATTAGCTGTGAGTTGAAATAACTATAAAATACTTTGAAACAGCAGGTGCCTCTTGGCCGCGGATGCACAGATTACACAGCAAAAGTTTGAGACGATTGACGCAGGCTGAGTACGTCACCGGAAAAAACGCTTTCGTCCTTTCTACGCGACGAGGGCGGGCGATTTGAGCGGACTCACTGAGACCGAAAAACCATCACCGTTTTATTTCAAAATAGACACGACAAGAATCGATCGTTTTCCCGGTTGAAGGTTAGTATGAACGAAGGGACGCCTCAAAGCGTAATGTCGGAGTCTAATAAGCTCAACGGCTCGCTGCGGAGACGGTCACCGCGGTTGAGTTCTCCTTCTCAGGCTAACATACAAACAGACAAAAAAATGGCGACGGCGACGGCGGCTGTCTGCGTTAAACGCTCCATAACTGTGAGGAAAATAGCTCCCAGAAAAACAGTCGCACCGTCGGAGCATAACAAGGAGAACACGCCGAGACGGTCGGGATCGGAAGGCGACCAGCAGAAAAAGCAGAAGGTCTCCACTCCAGCTCCAGCCCCGGACTGTGGTGGCTCCTCCTCGGCTAAGAAGAAGAAGAAGAAGGCCGCTATGCCCTCACCGATCCTCCCATCCTCACCGCCGCCCTCTCGTCCCCAGGAGCCGGCGGTGGATCCAGAGGACGCAGTGTGGTCGCAAAAAGTGCGCCGGTCCTACAGCAGGCTCAGCGACAACTCGTTCAGCAGCCCTGACTCCCGTGAGACTTTATTTGGCTTTGAAAAGCTGCAGACCCCCGAGGTGGTCCATAGAGTCCGGCCGCCCAAGAGAGGTCTGGAGGCCTTAGGGTCCTTGTCTTGTCTGAACTCTTTCACGTCTTTGCTCGAGGCGGATGACCGTGGTTCAGCTTTCCCCGAGCCGGACCCAAACATCCCTGGAGTGGCTGTGGTGAGGGAGAAGAGGAGGAGGAAGAAGGTCCAGCAGATAGACACAATAGAGCTGGACACACTGGCTGCAGAGATGAACGCAATGTTTGAGGAGGCAGAGGAGTTTCAGCTGGTCGTGGAGTAAAATACTGAGACTGAAAGTCCTGGACAGACTGAAGGACTCTCTTATGGCATGCTGTTTCTGTCAATGACATGCTGAAAAAACACTGACTCCTGGTTTGTTTCATACTCAGAAAGAAAAGCTTTCATATATTTCAAGTTTTTATTGTAAATGTTGATTTTTCGGAGGTTCTTATGTTTGGTTGTTCATTTAAATGCTCTTAATGTGGTTGATTTGCTCTTTATCTGGATAGTATGGTCACACATAGGTATTGTTTTGATTTAAAAATGTCCAGTAGACAAGTGAACCAAAAGCATGTTCTTTCTTTTTGTTATAATTAAAACCTTTTATATAGATTATCTTTTAGAGCTGAAACAATTAATCAATCAGTCAACTGACAGAAAAATAATTGGCAACTATTTTATTAATTGATTCATCATTTCAGTCGTTTTCAAGGAAAAAAAAGTTTTTAAAATGCCAAATATTCTCTGAATAGGATGATTTGCTGCTTTTTGATATATATATATATATCACATCAGATCATTATAAACTGAGTAGTTTGGGGTTTAAAGAAATTTAAAGGTGTCACACTTTGGCTCTGCATGATGGTAATTTCTTTTTGACATTTCCTAGACTGAAAAAGTAGTCAAAACATAATCGGAAAATTGATTGATAATGGAAATAATCGTTACCTTTACCTTTTGTTTGTCTTGCTGACTTGGTATGATAAAACAGCATTTTGTTTGTTTTTATTAAATGGGCTTTGACTGTGTTAATTGTCTTCACTTATTCGTCACAAACTGGTTGTGCAGAAGATACATAGAGGGAAAACGTGACGATTGCAGGACTGGGTTTCTACCCTTATACGTTGAAATGGAATTTTGTTTCTCTTCATTGTTCGTTTTATTTTAATTGCTGAAAAACAACATAAATGTCAGTAGCCATTCAGAGGTCTGCAACCAGCTTACATCCCTTTAATTATGTGTTTACATTCACATTTGACTTACTCAGAAATCCAGATTAACACTGTAAAACAGCGCCTTTCAATGTTGTTGTTGGGCTGTCATCACACATCTGTGCATAAGCATAAAAGAAAACCTGTCATCGTTTTTTTTGACTGTTCATGTAAATAAATACTCACTCAATTAAAATTGCCATTAGATATTTTGAGATTTTGTCCTGTTTTCTTTTAAAGAAACACACATTCAAAAACACAGTCATAGGATTTAGAGTTTCTCGTAGCCTCCATAAAAAGGACTCCAAAACAGCCAGTTATTTGTGCAATCTGGGCCTAACAGCTTTACCATCTGAGTGGAGGGTTGGAATTTAAGAGCAGAAACTCAAGTTATTCCTAAGGTTACACGATGACACAAGTTTGGAGACAATGCCATTAAAAACCCGCCTCTATAATTAGCCAAAAGTAAACTGAGCTTTGAAATGTATTTGTTGAGCTGAGGTTTTTGGGGGATGACGGCACTCATTACAAACCATGTTAATTTGACTGGGGTCTAATAAGGTAGTAGCCAAGCATGATGACTAACAGCACATTCCTATACACGGCAGTGGTCTCCAGTGACTGATGAGGCAGACTGAATGAAGGAGTGGGTGGGTGATCTGTCTGGATTTAATGAGGATGGTGGACAGGTAAAAACATTTTCCTCCAGAGTCTCATAAAGGTCTAAGTGGGTGTTGTTGTAATTTACACTAACAAGGAGGGATGCTGTCTGCTGTCACGCCTGCTTCTAACTGGTGCTTCTCTCTTAAATAAACTAGTCTGTGTGGGGTCATGAGTTGTTTGACTCTAGATAATGAATTATTTAAATACATTAGCAGCTGATTAACAATACAGGTGACACATTAAAGGAAAAACTTGAATAAATGATTGGAAAAACATCAAGTACAGATGCTTCTACACAGACCACAGAGTCACCGGATGGTTTAATGAGTATGGAAATGCTCTTTACCACCATCATCAAAACACCAGGTGAGGCAATATCTTATAGAAGACAACCATCCCACCTGTAGAGGCCCAGCACCTTATTTAGACACCTTGCTGTCTTTGCCTTTAATTTATAACCCAACTGTAAATGTTAAAAACCAGGCAGGTTAATTGATTCATTATTTGTTCACGATTCTGAGATTTTCAACAGTACAGAGCAAAAATATATGACTTCAATTTTTAAGAGTAGTCTTTGTTTTGACTTCACCATGATTCAATGTAATCCAGACACTAATGATTGAGTCCATGTTTTCAATTCTTTTTATTCAATCATATAAGGATTGTCAAGTTACGACAGCTACAAAGGGCTGGGTGTTGAATCTCAATATTTGGTGTTAGGGTTTTGGTTGTATCAAAAATTTCCACAAGTATCAAATGCTCCTCTTTATTTTAGTTGGACCATAACTGACTCAAATAATGTTTGAATAATTAGATGTTCTACTTATTTATTGAGGTTAACGTTCTGGTAAGGCTAGTTGGGTTTAGACAACATGTAACACTTTGGCTTCTGATAAATGAAAAAGTTTTGTAATAAATATTCCACAATATAAGGTAAAAAAAAAAAATGTTGTTTTGATACATGTAATAAAACGCAGCAGAGAGTTGAACATTTTCAGGCAATACCCAGCCTGAGCAGCAACTGAATTATTTCTGTTTACTGTCAATGGATTCTGTCTTCGTGATTAAAAGAGGAAAACTTTGGGAGAGACTTGGTTCATGCTGGAGTTGAAGTTTGCGTATACTCATGTTAATATGTATTCAGTGCACCACTTCATACTGTAAAAATCACGATGCTCCTTATTCAAGTTACAAGTTACAACCATGGACAAGATCAACCCCCTCGGGGGCCCCAGGGCAAAATATTGTTGTTGGGCACCTCTTGACCTCCACTATGGCAACTTCATTAATTCCCCTGGTGCCCGAAAAACACACCAGAAGATTAAATAGTTGATTGGATGATTGGCAGAAAAGTAATTGCCAACTATTTTGGTCACTGATTTATTGTTTAAGTCCATGTTTTATGTAAAAATGCCAAAATTTGTCTGGTATTAGCTTCGAAAATGAAAATTAACGTTCTCCTATGATGAAATAATTCTACTTTACCCAAGGTTTTCTTTGTGTTGATTTGGTAAACAGAAAAAGCAATTTGATAAAACAACAAATCCATGTAAACTAAACTTATGATAAACAATATAACTGAAACAAAAAAAGGGTCTTTAAGCTGGATTTCGACACAGCAGGGCCAAAAAGATGGAGGATGGAGTCCCTGTCATAGCTGAAATTGTACTTTAGTGTTGCAAATGTGTAACAAATCTTTGATTAATCAGATTATGTAGACCCAAATGATGTGGAGTAAACCTGGGACTTTTGGGACCCCCGGGTGTCTGCGGCTCCTGGGCATTTGGTAATCCAGCCCAATGCTGTTGATAAAGACAGAACTGGCACAGCTTCCACTGCAATGTATTATCAGGTGGAATCATAATAAATAAACCCTGAAGATCTCTATTTAAATATAAGTGATCCACACTGTTGCAGAGGATGCTGACAAGTACATCATCTCCACCTGTTATACCTACCTTGAAACAAAAAAAAAAAACAGCCATGAATAAGGTATGAAGTTAGATGTTTACCTCTGCTTAGAGCACGACGGCACACTGATAGTATTTGTGAGTGTGTATGAGAACGAGACACGTAGAGAAATAATGAGTGTGTGTGAGTGTGTGTAGTAGTGAACGAGTAAATCCACAATTTGCTCACGCATTTTAGGGTGTGCAAAGCGTGCTCTGTTTTCTTCCGCAGGTGCCATTTCATCTTCATACTCTTCATTTGGCATCTCAGCTCCCTAGGTTGCTTTCAGCACAACACATGGTGGCATGCCTTTTGTATATTTTTAACAAGGTATTCATGTCTACTTTACACTTCCACTGAAAGTTACAAACAGAGTGAAGGAGGAGGGTGTTTTTTTTTTTTTGAGCTGTCACTGCCAGAAACAGTTATTGATTTACAATGCTGCTGCTGCTGCTGCTTTTTCTTTGGAGTCTGTTCATTTTTTGGGGGAGGTTGGATATTTTACACTCATATTCATGTGTTTTTTTTTTTTTTTTTTTACCCATCTCTCCCTCTGCTTTTTCCTCTTTTCTCCCCCCCCCCATCCCCTCCACACATACACACACACCCCCACCACCACCACATTTCACTCACGGCAGTTGTCGCTGGTTCAGCTTGACTGCTTCGTTAGGGCTCATCATTTGCATTCAGATTAATTATCTAATTACCGACAAATGTCCGGCGGCCACCCCACACTCCGGCTCGTCAGCTCTCAGCCTGTAATTATTTTAATCATTTACTTTCATCTGGAGCGTTCCTGCCATACTCCTGTGTTTAGAGGCCATTCTTAATTACCCTGCCAAGACACTCTTTTCATGAGAGGGAGGAGAGGGAGGAGAGGGGTTGGTTTGAGGGAGAGAACAGAGCAATTGGGTGAGGGAACGTGTGTGTGTGTGTGTGTGTGTGTGTGTGTGTGTGTGTGTGTGTGTGTGTGTGTGTGTGTGTGTGTGTGAAAGAGAAAGACCAATGGGGACATGATCCAGAGGCTTTGACAGCACAGAGGAAGCTCCCTGCACTGCTGGATGCTCTTTCCTCTCTCTTCTTCTTTTCTCTCTCTCTCTCTCTCTCTCTCTCTCTCTCTCTCTCTCTTCCCAT
>NW_019525439.1:1200044-1200604 GCF_002814215.2 Seriola lalandi dorsalis
GTGACTTGGTATCGGAAAGTGACGTAACAGTCCAGCCAGACCGGGGCAAGCTGGTTAGTATGCTAACTTCTATAGAAATAGAAGCAATGTAATGTACTAAATTTGTTCTTCCCTAGAGAGCAAGCCATGATATTGAAATCCAATTTAGAGCCAATTAGAATTTGGATCACTGCTCACAAGAGCTGTGATTTGTGGCGACTGTGGCAAGGAAAAACTTCCTGTAATAGGAAGAAACCTTGGGAGGATCCTGGCTCTCTGGGGGTGGGGGGGCCGTTCCTCCATAGGGCTGGCGATCTGTCCGCTCCTCCTAGCAACGGGACATGCTCATCATCCATCTGCCCAAGGATGTGGTCTTCATCCATCTTTCTCTCTGGGTGTACTGGTATGATCTCTCCATCTCAGTCCTCCATCTTCACCAAAACTCTGAAATGAAAGGCAGAGAAATTAGCCACCTACCTTTCCACGGCTCATTCCGTGGTTGTTGTTTGGAGGACTTGTTGTTTTAGGGATCAAGATGACTGATGATGGTGTCCAGTCTTCTTGAGGAGCGTCCCGCCGTC
>NW_019525439.1:1200654-1213853 GCF_002814215.2 Seriola lalandi dorsalis
CACCACCCCATCCCTCCCCAACTCCCCCGCTCCCTCCTCCACGCCCCGCTTCCACCGTTATACTTCCTCCCTTTTTCCCTTTATCGCGAGCACACACAGGAATCGCCCGTGGGCTTCAGTGCTCTGACTGCTAATACACTGACACACACACACACACACTTACACACACTTGCACACACACAACACACAGAAACAGGCAGACAAGAGAGTCATGCGCCCTGTTTGTGGCACTCATCACGATGCACACACACACACACACACACACACACACATCTTTCCACTATCTGCCTGGAAAATCTATACTCCTCTCAGCTCGTCTGTCTGTTTCTGTCTCTTCCCTCTGTCTCCCACCATCCCTCCATCCATCAGACCTGCATGGCTGCACTCTACATATCTATCTGCTGCCTGTCTTTCTCTTTCCATCTCCCTTTCCTTTTTCATCCCTGTATTTGGACAGCCTCGCATCAGGACCACTGCTCCCTGTCCTCGATGAGGGGACAGGGGGTCATCTCCCTCTCTCTCTCCCTCAATCTCTCTCTCTCTCTCTCTCTCTCTCTCTTTCTCTCCCCCCGTGTGACCGCTTCATAATGATGCTCTCACTCAACCCTAAAGCCTCTCACCCCTCTCTCCCGACTGCTCTTGTTAAGAAAAACAAGAGTGAGTGAGAATGAGAGGGAGAGAGAGATACAAGCTCTGTAATTGGGCTCTTGAATATTTAAGTCACTGGGGATGAAAGTTTAATGAAAAGATGATTATCTACCAGTTTATCACACCACTGTTTCATATTTCATTTTCATATTCTCGTTCCGAGCTTCATTGTCCGTTTTGGCAGCTGTGGATACAGACTTTATGATCCAGTGCGTGTTGGAAAATACTGAGCAAAAAGAGGAAAAGATGGAGGAGACACTTTTAAAAAAGACGCATAAGGGACATTTAGCAACATATAAGAGCGTCTTCAGTGTCTCACTCTTTGTGTGGTTTATGTTTCTTTCTCACGCTGATCATCATTCATCTTGTCCATGCACTGTCCATTTTGACAGCTGCACACACCGAGTTATGAGTCAGTGCATGTGAGAGTATAAATGCAGTGATACTACTGTTGAACTGCAAGGGGCTATAATACAAAGGAAAAACTGGAAGGAGAAGCATAAAGGAAATCTTGTCATATATAATATCCCATGAACAGGGCGTTAGGACAGGATTTTAGAAATAGTTCATGAGTGGCCTCAACGCACACAAACCAAAAAGATCTCAGATTTTTTAAATATTTTGAGACACACAAACTGAAGTGCTCATCAACAGTGGTGCGATCACTTAAATTAGAAACAAGTTAACAAACTACACGGTCAGTGACTTTGAACTGAGCTGAATGAAATTATGATGAATTTCAACCTCTGATTTACCCCCATATAGTTGACTTCCTTTTTCTAAAATGTGACCATATGGCTGCAGTATTGTTTTTGTAAGTTCAGGCCTGTTAATCAAGAGTATAACGTAAATCTTGGTGACACCGTCTTAAGCCACCTAGTATTGTATTTCACACATTTGTGAACATGAATCGGTCCGTTATTGTGCACACATCTGGGAAGCCAGTCACAGATTATTTGCACAATATCACTTATTGTGCAATGATTCACTTAATAACTCACTGTATAACAAGAGTGGAACTGTGGAAACAAACAAGCTCATACAAACTTCGAATTTTAGGTTGACTCCAATAGGAATTAAAGAAATTTGTCCTCCGCTGCCAATTCAGTTTAATCCAAATAATCAAACCTGTCAAAATCTTAGACTACAATAATACATAGATCATTTTAGACTGGTGGGATTACAACATATACATTAAGTGAACAGCTGTGCTGTTAAGCTATACTTTCTTTAGTGCAAAAATACTTGAATCAAACACCAGGTCTAAGTTTTTGAGAGTGTCACGACTAAGTCCCCTCAAGTTGCTAAAATGCCCCAATCCACAAATAAAACTCTCTCTCTCTCTCTCTCTCTCTCTCTCTCTCTCTCTATATATATCTCTATATATATATATATATATATATATATATATATAAACATACATGCATAAAATACAGATGAAATGACTTCAGTGTCATCAATGGTAGCTATATCCCTGCCCTTGCATGAGCAGAGATACACAACGTTGGTTGAGTTTTTCACTATTGTCATATAATAAATCTGCTCTTTTGTTGCCTTCGTTGCATGCACAAGGAGACTTGAAGTGAATGTGTCTATTTACACATTAATGAAGAGATTAATTGACTGACAGAAACCTTGGCTTAAAGCATCAGATGGCAACTTAACTCACTGATTTCAGCCCATTCTGTTGATTGTGTCACCTCCGCAAACACCCTAAAGACAGTTCAATAAAAAAGCACAAGGACACTCTTTCCTTTATTCAATCGTGCCGGATAAACAGACGCCTGTTTGTTATTCATTCTCATTATTCATAATAGTGGGGACATTAATCCCTTTTTGCGGGAAGATGGTGTGAAAAAGCATTGAGCGCTGCGTCGCTCTGACATGTCGCACTTTTTTTTTGTGCCAAACCCCAGTGGAATAACAGGGACTGCAGAGTTTTGAGGGGGATTATGTTGAGAACCCACACATAGCCCTGGGCCACAGTTTGGAAGGGGACACAGTTGGGATAGTAAAGATTAGAGACCAAGGTATGGTGCAAAGAGGCCATTTCCAGGCAAAGATACAGCACACATGGGGGACCACTATCTTGTTTGATAAATTCATTCTGGTAATAAGACACAGACTTGATTGTGAAAGCATGAAAATAAAGATAAGAGGTGATTCTTCCATAAAAGGCCACATGACAAGAGATTAGTCTGTGAATTTAGACGGTTTGCAATTCTTTGTGTTGTTTGATTAATTTTTGGCAAAGGTGCAGAGATAAATTCATGAGCTGAATTATTAAACAGCTTCAGCTTCATCTATACGCCACCATATGTTGATGTCTGCACTTCAAAAATCTGAAATCGAATAACCTGTATGAAAGAAGCCTCTGGGGACTTTAGTGAGATGGAGTTAAAGACTGCGTTAAACCTGCCTTATGAGTTACTTGGCGTTCACTTAGCCCTTTAAAACTCCCTTCAAAAAATGTGGTATTCGATCGTTCTCGCTGCTTATCAGTTTAATCCACAATTTCACGGCGCTGAGGCGGGGACGACCCTCGCCGCTTGTCGCTTTTGTGGACCGGGTGTCACCGTTTAGCCCCATCTCCGCGGCTTGGAGGTGGGAGGGAAACCTGGGAGACCAGCTCCATCTCTAGGTCAGGGGTGGGAGGGAGAGGAGAAAAGAAAAAGAGCAAGTTAAATGGAAGTGACAATCTGCAAACATTCCTGTCGGCAGCTGCGCGGCATTCTCCATAGTTCACCCACCCTCTGCACGGTGACCGGGCCCCCGCGACCCCCGTGTGTCTGGCACACGCACCTGCCGCTCCCAGCCGTGCTTTCACCAACAGCCAGATAATCTATGGGCGGATCCCAGCCGGGGCTCCCCTCAATGTGCTCTTGAGAAAACCCCTTATGCGTGAAAAAGCCCCCTTTCTCCGTCTTTTGTCCAACACAGTTTTATGGGACACCATTGGACATTATGAGGTTTGGGGGATTTTTCACGGGACTCTATAGAAGGGTATAATCCTTTCAGGCACGGGACGAATAAAAAAGTTTTAACCTGCTGTTTTCATATTTATTAGCTGGTTATAGCAGACGAGGCAGCTGAACCATCGACACACACACGCCTCCTCCTCCTCCTCACACACACACACACACACACACACACCACACACACAAGCTTCAAGTCCTGGAATCAGAGATTGACAAGCATCTTGAGAGGGGCTCTTATAATGGACCTGATTGCTTTAACTGAATTAGTCAAGGGAGTCAAGTGGGTAACTGACACTGAGGTCATGAAGGCTTTTGCTCTTTCAGTCAACAGGTTGTGACAACACATTATTAGATGTTTTGCTTGGTAAAGTTTTCCTTCAAACATTTTGAAGGAGGATCTGTGTTTGTCTCCCCTGTAAATTAAAGTTTTGATTAAGTTTAGTTTTTCTATGTGGTTTTCAATTTAGGCTTCAAGTCAAGTCCAATTAAGACGATCTTCAGCACAATAAGTGAATTTGATGTTTGAAAAATATGTTGTTGATGAGCCTGTAAATTATTTAAAGTCAATAATTGGGCTCTGCTGGAATGAGCAAAAATAATGCAAAATCATAATTAATAGTTGAATATGATGAGAAATTTAATTAAACAGGTAAATTTCCCTTTAATTTAATTCATGTGCGAACTTTCTTCTTTGAGTTGTAATTTTTGCTTGTTTTTATTTGGCCTTAATTTAACCAGGCTGGTCTCATGAGATCAAATCTCTTTTTTGGGAGAGTTTATCCAAAATACCGTCTTGACTATTGTATTAATATAAATCAATACAGTCCCAATAATTACACAAAGGAACAGGAATAAAGAATAGAGGGGGAATGAAAGAGCAAAGCATTAAAAAAAACTTATTTCTCTACATTAGATAACGCAACTTGCCCATTTCTTGTTTAAAATAACTTAATATAACTAGTTTCTATCTATCTATCTATCTATCTATCTATCTATCTATCTATCTATCTATCTATCTATCTATCTATCTATCTATCTGTGTTGTGTTGTTCTGTGTTGTGTTGTTGTGTTGTTTCTCCTCTGACGACAGGTCTTTCTATCCAGTTCATCATACACAGGCCTCAGGCCGCAGCCTCCCCTCCCCTCCACCCACCCTCACCCCTCCTCACCCCTCCCCTCTCCCTTTATCCCTCCCTCCCCTGCCTCTTTACTCCTCTACCTCCCTCTATCCCCACCACCACCACCACCACCACCACCCCCTTTCTGTCAAAGCTGATTGTTTCCACGCCAGCAGAGTGCTGCAGGCGAACACACTGTCACACTACATCAAGCAGAGGGAAGAAGGGGAGAGAGAGTGTATGATAGGGTATATATGTATTTCTCTGTTCAAAAAGCTCCACACAACAGCTAAAGCCACGGCTGCAGCAGGGGTTCCCGAACTTTTTCATGTCAAGGGCATCCGAATGTAGAACCACAGACCCCAGATTTTGTCCTGAGGAGTCTTAATCTGAAAGGACTTGTCGTGTTGGGAGAGAATGATATAACTGTCTGAAACCACCGCAGACAGGGAGGTGAATCTGACAGCAGGAAGACGTAAAGCTTTACACAGCCATGAATGTACAAAATATCATTACAGTAAAGAAATGAGGTGAATCCAGGCAAAGCACATTATCTTTAACTTGTTTTTAAAGCAGCGTAGGAAATGTTACAAATCGGATGGAGAGAAGCTTTTTGAGCCATTGGACATTTAATAATGAGGAATATTTAACCTCTTTACACGCCGCACATTCACTGTGTCAAAATCGACCCGGTTTGAGTCAATGTAGCGCAGTCTCAATACTTTACCCAGTACAAATGGGTTGTCTTGTCCGAGGGACAGCGTTATTTACACATCACCGTTGGTTCAGTTACACAGACTGAACATGTTTTACCTCAAAATCGTCACAAATGTATTGTTAGCAGTATAAAACTGCAGAGGAAACACATTATTGGCAGTAACAGTAAATCAGTGACAAATAGTAACATGTACCTTTAAAAACTGGGTCAATCTTTAAACCAATGATTTATCGTGTGTAGTGTTGTTTTTTATTTTATTGTTGGGTTATTTGCCATGACTAGAATATGGTTATTTCTACCCAGTGTTGGACACTTAAGCATAAAACGGACACACATTTATTGTAGGTTAACTTTCTCCAGTCGCCATGGGGGCCACCCAGAACAATGTGTGGTGTGGACCCAGTGTGTCTTTTATACGGTTTGATTATTTATTCAAACTAAAATATGGTTCTTTGAACACAACCTCAAATTTTTACCATGAAACTGTTACAAATTTATTTTTTAGTTGATCAAAACAATGTGTAAATGACATTCAGAGCGGATCCACATGTTATTAACAATGAGTAACAAAATAGTGACAAGTAAGGTCAAACCTGGAGCAATCATTGTCTTGGGTGGTTGTCTACCCATTGGTACTGGGTACAGTTAACTGTGGCCACGCTATATTGATCCACGCTGGGTCATTTTTAACCCAACAATTTTTAGTATATGTGTGTGAGAGAGAGAGAAAGTGTGTGTGTGTGTGTGTGTGTGTGTGTGTGTGTGTGTGAGTGTGTGTCTGTGGGCAGCCAAACATCACTCAGACTCACAAATATTTATTTCAAATTCTAGTCAACATCCCAAAGTTTCTCAAGACACAGAATTATCTGAATTTTTAGGGACATGTGTATAAGATTTTTGAAAATTTCCCTCATCATCTTCAAGGAAGACGTGGCACAAACTGATACAGAATAAACAGTAAATACATGATACTGTCAGACAGTGAGGAATAGGATGATTTCCCCAACCTTAAAGATCCTTACGAGGAATTAATAGATGAAAACTGCATGTTGAGGAGTTTTAATAAAGGACCTGCACCACAATATCAGGAATATGCCATAGATATTTTGGGCAACTTTTCTATTTAGATCAGCAGACTTTTCCCAAAGAATCACAGCTTTCTTTTTTCTTTTTTCTTTTTTGTTTTAGTTAAATTAATTATATGTCAGGTGTACGTTTTTTTTCTTTATTTCTTTATTATTTCAAGCAGGTTGAGACTCCAACATTTCTATATAATCTCTGGAAACATAAAAAAAAATGGTAGGCCAACTAAGAACTATAAAAACCCTTAAATTTACAATAACTATCAAATAGCCATCCTGCCACGTTACGTCAGCGGTTCCCAAACCTTTTGGCTTCTGACCCTGCGACACAAAGCACCACTGCACATGTCTGCTGGTTGAAAGCAGATCAACAAAACTGTGACTTTTTTTCCCCCTTGTTTTATTTGTAAAGGCATTCAAATGCGAAAAAGCCCAGAAATGTGCAGAGAGTAGAAAAGAGTCTGAAAAGATTAATTTAGTTTTGTATGAAAGAAAAATGTGTTTTTTGTTTGTTTGTGTTAGTCTTGGTCCTGACCCCCATGTCGCACTGCATTTCATTATTCAACATGTAGTGAAAAACAGTTTTCTCCTCCCAGTGGGAACCCTTTCATGGATCCCAGGTGGTCCCCCGTTTAGTGCACCACTGTTGCACACGCAAACCGCCGGGGTGATCAACCCACGAGCACGCTGCTGCCCCCTGGCGCCAAAACACGGAGACGAGAGCAGGTGACGGGCTGATGGGAGCGGGTCTGTGATGGAGTGTCTCCCCCTAGTGGACAGTGTGACTACTGGTTTGTCCTCCAGGTCAGAGATGCGTGTGTGTGTGTGTGTGTGTGTGTGTGTGTGTGTGTGTGTGTGTGTGTGTGTGTGTGTGTGTGTCCATGAAATGCGAGAAAAATAGAATCTCTCTTTCTTTTACTTATTTTAGGAGCATTTGGATGATTTATTCTGTCCTGTATGTGAGGTGTGAGTTTATATTTGTTTTGTTTGTGAAGTGTAACTGGAGATTAGGTGAAGTGATTAAGTGAACAATAAAACGTGAATGAATGAATGTTGGAGTTGGCCCACAGTGGATAAAAGAACACTGCTGTCTGGTTTATTGGGATTTTATCCTTAATGATTTACTGCTGCACTGAATCAGGCTGTTGTGTGTTTTTGATTAGGCCTATCAAATAGTATAAATCCGTGATACTGTCAAATTACTACCTACTACCTGTCTTTAAATCTTTATTTAAATATAATGAATTTAGATTAAATGTAGCCGATATAGAAAAGATGTATAATGGTAAACATATTAGTCGCAGGCTGTATGTATTTTAAGAGGTCAGGTTTCTGTCAAATTTCTGGGAATTTTGAGTTTTGGGAATATTAAAAAAAAAAAAAAAAGGATTAGAAATAGCTCAAAAATATAACAATGTAATTTCTTTATTACAACCCCTGAACACGATGCAGGCTATAAGTAGAAGTATTATAGTCATTTCTCTGTGGAATACAATGGGGGGAAAAGTATTGAAATCCCATTGTCAGACATTGAAAGGCAGGAAATCTGTGCTCTCACTGTTGTTTGGAGGCGAAAAAGGTGAAGTGTGTTACAGACCAGAAAAATGCAGATCCTCCTCCTGGTGCTCCACGTCACCATGGGGGTGCCACAAGGCCCAGCTGTGCGCACCTCTCTGCTCCCCGGGAAGTCCTGCACTGAAAGAAAAAAAAAAACACACACACACACACATCTAACACCATACCTGTTATTTTTCTATGTCTTGTTTTCCTTCCATTTTTTTTAAACTAAATTACTGACTGAATGAGTAGCTTCGCAGAGTAAGACAGAAGCGCACCCATGTGTGCTCAACGCGCTTTGTCAGCGCGCCCGCGGCAGGAGCCCCGACGGTCACAACAACACTGAGGAGTGTTTATGGTGAGGAAGCCCACACACTTAACATGCTGCTCTTTAATGTTAAATGGTTATAAACATCATTGACATTTTTGGCACCATTTTAGAACAAAGCACCATTTTGTAATGAATGACTTTATTGTCGAATAATAAATCATTTGTTTGAGATGGTTATCCTCCTGCAGCGTGGACACACTGACTTTTTTCTTTTAGCTCTTTAGCTCATGAGGGAGACCACCTCATGAGACCGTTTGACCTCTGACCTTCTGGAAGCTTCAGGAAAAGAGCATCCGGACCAAAATCCATTTAAGTTGTAAAACGAAAATTATTAAGCTATTAACATTTATAATTACAGAGGACGGACACTACTGGAAAGTGCTAAACATGTGACAGTAATTAGCAATAACTTATTCACGTTTATGGCTGCAGGTGTTTTTATTTCTTTCACCAGCCAAGAGAGAATTTCCACAACCTGGCAACTTAAAAGGCAATTAATGGCTTATTTTTTCATTTGAAGCATTTGTAGCCTAAATTGTCTTTTAATCAGTAATGAAACTGTTAATAAACCTTCTATAAATTATTAGAGTGGCACCTTTTTTTTTATTGTCAGCACCTGGAGGAAGTGGTTAACATGTCTATAGCACCAGGGGATATTTTAACATAGAAACACTGCAGCTAAAACATCGTCGTCGCTGTGAGTTTACTGACACTTTCTCCTGAGGCGAAGCTGATCAGGTGCCGCTGTTGGGCTCATTTATCTCCGTGGTTTCATGAGCTTTATTTGGATGCATTCATAACGTCCCCTAACCAGCCTGAAATCACGTCTCGGTGGTTTACTAAATCACAATCAAAGACGTGTTTGTGTCCCTTTTTTTTTTTTTAGAGGTTGTTGCTCGCACGTTGCTTACAATTCACTACTCCGGTGTAAACGTGTTATCCGCTCAGCTTTGATGCCTCGCAAACATCCACCTTCAGCCAGCGAACAAGGGATCAATATGTAAATGGACTCAGACTTTCGCTGCGATGTCTGCGTCCAAGAGAGGCGATAAGCTTTAAAAATAAACGGGAGTTAGTGCGGAGGCATAGCCGGGGATTATCCCAAACTTGCCCCGGGGTTTTGGCTCTCCTGCGCGCAACCGGACCAGCGTCTGTTCAGTGCGGCCGGATAGGACCTGCGGGGCCCCGGGGCGCAGACTGGCAGGCTCCCCGGGGGCCTCCTGCGCGGCGAGGTTCCCCAACGACTCAGCTCAGGATTGGAGATTATAGGGTGGCAATGCGGCTGGTATCTCTGTGAACACACGCACATACAAACACACACATACACACACACACACACACACATACGGGAAGAGGTGAGATGATGTCGGAGTGCCCGCGGCGGCAGCCATGCCCGTAAAGATTGACGCTTGAGCCTCACACGGCTATCACACTCCCTGCAGAACACACACTCCCCAGCCCCTTGTGATGAGCCGATACAAACCAACTTTGTTCAACTGACAAAGAAGCAATTGTGAGCTGAAAGGTCATTTGCCCGAGGGCTCCAATACAGAAAGTGCAGCTATAGAAGATAACAACTGCCCTTCTTTAGTCATATCTGCACTGAGGGAGCTTTGATAAACCTGCTCCTT
Source organism: Seriola lalandi dorsalis (assembly GCF_002814215.2). Taxonomy (NCBI): domain Eukaryota; kingdom Metazoa; phylum Chordata; class Actinopteri; order Carangiformes; family Carangidae; genus Seriola; species Seriola lalandi. The sequence continues at coordinate 1,210,718 of NW_019525439.1, forward strand.
GAAATCAACATGCTGATCTGGAATGAAATGAAGGCTGTGGGCTCTTAAAGAGGAATTATCAGACAGCTATCTCCAATCTCTTCAGATTAATATGTTAGAAATGTGATAAAATAAACTTTCATTAGATCAGGTCCTGTTAATGTATGAAGAAAAGCAGAACTCATAATGTTGAGGTATAAGGTCATTTTATTTCTTAATTTATTGTAATTTTATACAGCATCTCAGGGTATAAATCATCTCTAAACTCACTGTTAAACCTATGATATTCTCTGATACTTTTTTTTTGGTACAGCAGGTGTTTTCTACTCAGTCAAGACAAACAGTAACAGCATACACACGTAGAACATTTTTGATATAAACATCTTATTAATCTCACAATTAAGAGTTTATCTTGCCATTGCTTTGATCAGAATATATCTTAAGTCTGACATTTTGGTTTGGTGAAGGGACAGGCTTTGGGTCCTCCAGAATGAAGATGAGTTGAATACATTTATCGATGCTCTGGGTGGGAGAACCAGTAACGCAAATCAACAAAAACACAAGGGTTTTGCATCATTACAATGAGTCACATCAAACAGGATGATGGGAGATAGTCTGTTTTTTTTGTTTGTTTTTTTAGGGGAAATGGCAAACAGAGCAAAAATGCTGTTTTTAACCACTTCCTGTCAGTTCCTCCCCTCCCTCTCTCTCTCTGTTTATGACTGGCCGACAGCAGCGGTGGGGGCGGGGTTGGTGACGGCAGCGGCGGCACCCATGCGCAGCAGTTCCTTCCTGTGTGTGAGGATGACGTCGAAGCTGGACTGCAGGCGGTTCTGCTGCTCCTGGATGCGTCCCTGCAGCGTGCGGACCCAGCGGATCAGCGCCAAGCGGCGGTACATGGTCAGCTGCACCTGGTGCTTCTCCATCTCCTGGGCCTTGAAACGCTCGCGGTCCCGCAGCGTCCAGACGGCGTCCATCAGCTCTGGCAGCTCAGCGTCTGAGTCTGAAGACTGGTCATGGTCGTCTTGCTCTTCTGTTCCTTCTTCCTGAAGATCTGCCAGGTTGCTTGCTGTCAGCGACTTGCGGCTGAAGCTGCGGTGTCTTACAGGTGGTTCTCTGCTGCTGTTTCTGCTCTGGTCAGTTTCCTGGTAGTTGGACTTTGGTTCTCCGACTCCGATGCGGTCCCAACCCCCCATCAGCATCCCTTCTCCCCCACTCTCCAAGTTGAGGGAGGACATGCTGCTGCCGGACCGGTAGCTGAAGTCAGACTCCGAATCGCTGTCTCCCCATTCGTCATCATCCTCCACCAGCCCCACGTCTTCCTCCGCTTCCTCTCTTCCTCTGAATCCCAAGCTGCTTTTCCTCCTCTGCAGCTTCCCTATTTCTTTCTGCTTGTCCTCATTCTGGCTTATCATCATCCTCCCCTCCTCTTCCTCCATCCTCCTTTCCTCCGCTCCATCGGGGGGAACTCGACCATACCCGTCATCCGTGTTCTCGATTTCAGGCAGGGGCTCCAGGGGGCTCCAGCAGGGCAGGCGGGATCGCGGCGATAGGATCCCTGAGTTGTGATGATACCCAGAAGACGGCGAGGAGTTTGGAGGGTCGCGACCCAATGGGCCCAAGTTACGGGGACGCACCTGGTTTCGGTTCTCATCTCCTCCTCCGTTGCCTGTGAGTCCCTCGTCATCCTTTCCGGGCAGGAAGTTGAAGTTGCCATCTTTGTCGCACTTCCTGTTTCGAAACGAAGAGGAAGAACTATCATTTGCGCCTCCCTGCCCTCCGTACGCCGAGTTCAGAGGTTGGTCCTGATGGTGAAACATCACTGACCTCGACTGAGCCTCACTGAAACGACAGGGAGACAACGTTACAGCACTGACAGGACCATACAAATGTGTTTTACTACAAGTTAGTCAAACATATTTCAGTAGGATCTTTGGGTTTGTGAATTAATTTATCCTTTTTTCCACAAAGTCAAAAGCTTCAGTTCATATCAGTACAACACGAAAATCAACTTGCAGAGACTTGAAACTTTTCGGTACCAATGGAAATCAACCGATAGCACAGAGTATCGAAAACTGAAGTACTGAAAGCAACAAATAAGTGATCCGACTCATATTTCTACACATTCTTGTATGAGCTCGAACTATATAAAGTTTGAGAAGTTTGACCAACGTGAAAAAAGGGTTTTTGTAGAGAAATGTTGACGTAAGGTTTCAACATGAGGTGTCGTATCCAAGCGAGTATCGAAAGTTAAGCCACGTAAGCTTTATCAAAAGCTCCGCCAAAAACAATGGGAGGGAAAAAACTAAGAAACTCCAAGAAGAGAGAGAGACAATAAGGACAACCTCCTCCAAGTTGGGCAGTAAGGCAATGAAAGTCAAACGTACAGAGTAGACAAGAATATGTCCCCAAACACTGCTGCGTTGGTAGCATGGGAAACTCTGATATCCAAGACCTAACAGCAACGCTTTTAAGGCAGAAACCCTCCAAGTTCACACCGTCCTTCTCACAAAATGTGTTTCCTGTTATTCCATAGTAAACTCCCCATTCTTAGATAATGGCACTTCCCACAAGCTGAAGAGTTTTCAAAACAAGTCAAGCTTTCAACTGCATTAGCAAGATGTGATGAATTGACTTTGGCAGTGAAATAAAGCAGACTGCATGTTTACCGTGACAGACAATCTCAAAAAATTTTCCAGCCTCTGCAAGCTGAGTTTGTGTACAAATATGAGTCGAAACGAGCAGTCACATATAAAGTGGGTAAACAAGTCACCAGCAGCTTGAAAGGCAGTTGTAGGTTTTGGAAAATGTTCAGCACAAATGTAAAGAATATGCAAATTTGAGAAGTCAAAGAGCTGGATTAAAAAGAACAGAATATAAGAACAATTGGACATAAATGGATGAGCCAAAGAAACAATACAAGTGAGGAAGACAGGAAAATGAAATCCAGATCAGCAGCCCACCCCACCCCACACACTCACACACACAAACATACAAACACACACTCCTGGGTCGAACCCAACTCCTTGTTTATGTCTATAACTACAGGCTGGTCTGTGCACTCCACTTCTATTAGCATCAAATATTTACATGTCTCCTCAGAATGGAAATTTCTCTAATCCTGACTTCGGGCTGCTGTCAATCAACCCCCCCCACC
>NW_019525439.1:1213903-1214798 GCF_002814215.2 Seriola lalandi dorsalis
GAGGCTTGTTTGTGCGTCTAAATGATCCACTTTATCTATTTGAGCATACAGCCGTATTTGTGTTCAAATTGCGCCACAATTCAACCAGATGGACGGCTCCGCCATTGTCAGTTTAATCCAGAAATGTGTTATTCTGTTTCGGTTCAAGACTTTCTTTGTCCTAAACGGGGGAAACTTCATTTGTGGTGAATCAAAGAATACAATACACACTCGCACAACAACACATGCATGAATGGGACACATTAAAATTAACAATGGCGGTGGGGAGACCCTCTCACCTTTGTTTGTTGTTGTCAAGAGTGCAAGTCGCTGCGGGCTGAAAACTCATCACGTTAAGAATAACCTCATGTCACCCCACTGAATCGCACCCTGTCTCCTGCATTGTCCTCCCCTCCACTCGCACTAATTGCTCTCATTTAAAGAAATCCACCTTCTTCCTCTCCCCTCACTTGTCTTTACCGAGTCCTCTCCAACACGGCCCTTTTTTAAAAGGTCACAGGAATTTGTTTTTGCTGTGTGTTGCTGGGGAGCCGGAGCAGAGGCTTTTCCCCCGCCTGCTCTTCTTCTTACAGATGGTTGATTTAAACAGAAGTGATCCAGGAAATGAAGCTTATTCTGCTCTCGACGGCAAAAAAAAAAAGTAAAATATAAGCAATGCAAAGAGCAGGAAATTGAATGAGCAGTGAAGTGGAGGGCGGCTGGAGCGTTTTCTGAGGTGAAGCTTTGCGGCAACTTTGGCGTCTGTAGAGGAGAGTCGGTGTGGGTCAGAGCCGGGGTTCACGACCACTTGAGCTGCGATCAGATCAGTGAAAGAAAGTATTTTCTCTTCTCAAATTATTTTATGTGAATGAATTTCACAAACCTAATCTTGTGTAGTAGATTTATTTAGTTCCTT
>NW_019525439.1:1214818-1217993 GCF_002814215.2 Seriola lalandi dorsalis
GTTCACGTGGTGCTGAAGGACAGCGACTGTGGCTCCTATCGGGAGCGCGCATGCAGCAGGCACAGACTGATGCTTGACGGTCACGAGGAGAAGAAAAAAACACTGATTATCCATGTGAAATCGACATAGTTTTCGCTGCTCAGCTGCATTTTAAATGCAATATAAAATATATTATGATGTCTATTGATATATCGGTATGTTTCCCAAACAAAAATTACTACACAATGCCATCAACTCGATGAAAAAAGGAGAAAATAATACCGAAATAGTCCCGCTGCTGGGTGGATGTTTCTTATCTGCACCAAAAGATGTCTGTTTTTGCACCGACGACGGCAGAAAACATAAAGAGGGCGACCAATGGCGCTCAGTGGCTGCATGTTTACGGCTCAGTGATGAATACGTTAAAAAAAAATCAAAACAACTCAAAACACGACCGTTTCACATCCTAATTCACACACAGCCGGCGACTATGGTTAAAAAACAACTCAATATTTACTCTAAACATGATCAAATTACATAAATACGGAGAAGAAGAGGAATATTTCATCTCCGCTGCGTTATGTAACGCTCACCCCATATCAGTGCTGTCTCCTCTCTATCCCTTCTCTGTAAAAACAACCTCAGACCCGGCCTTTCATCTCCTATTTGCCGATTGCATAAGTCAAATGACTGACACGGACCCGTGTGAATCTATTTGCATGAGGTAACGTCTGTTCTTACCTCTTTTTATTGCTGCTTTGCTGGTCGCTGGAGAAGCTGGACGCTGTGCCCTCCCAATTTTTTCCCCCCTCCTCCGACCCTCCTATGTGATGTTTATCTTCCTCTTCCTCTCTCCTCCTCCTCCTCCTCCTCCTCCCGTCCGCTCACTGCCACTGTGGTTCTGGGAAAGGACTGGCTGACTAATATCACTTCCTAAACTGGGCTGGGACTCGAGGAAGAGGGAAACCGTGGAGAATGAGTAGAAACAATGCGAGGACATAGATGACTGTCACGCTACTGCGATGCCTTTGTATTTTTACTAATGCAGGTTTGAATGTGCAGCAACAAGCCATACAACAAGTAGCCTATATGCAGCATGATGCACAGCAACATGATGCACAGTGTTCACCTCATTACAGGGTCACAGTTCCTGTTCATTCAGACCTACTGCAAAAAATACCCCCACTCAAGTTTACAGTGTTTCTGTGTTAGAATCATGATTTAAGACACAAAAGGAAGTTTTTATTACATATTAACTAGTTCTGACACCTGTTTGAATCCTCTGTAATTGACAGGTCATTTGGGCTCAAGGGGAGAGTTTGACAGATTTGGAAAGCCTTGGGAGGCAGAAATCTTTTTATTTATTTATTTATTTTTTATTTTGGTTTCTTGACAAAAAGATGTGCATGTGTTTGTTTATCAACCAACCCACCGATTCTAATCCAAATTGAGTCCAGTTTTTAACCCCAGCTTTGCTGTATTTTATGTGATGAGTTTGCGTATAGTGGGTTTAGCGACATTCACCTGCTGAGGCGGTGAGGTTTCTCTATCCGCTCCTTTAAATCCCACGGTGAAACATGTATGTACAACATGATCACACCGAACCATGGATTCATGCTGTCGAGGCCAAATTCCAACCCTACCATCTGCTGCCTCAGCAGAAATCCAGATCTCTCAGACAAGGCTACACTTGTTTTTATTATATTATATTATTAACCCTCCAGTCTTAGTGAGATGTGTATAAGAGACAGCCTCATTGATGAGAGGTCAGACTGGTTGGAGCTGAGAGAAAGGCTACAACAACACTAGTCCACGTCAGGCTCCCCTCCTGTCAGTCAAGCCCAGAAATCTGAGGCTGCAGTGGACTCAGACTCACTAAGACTGGAGGGTTAATAATATAATATAATAAAAACAAGTGTAGCCTTGTCTGAGAGATCTGGATTTCTGCTGAGGCAGCAGATGGTAGGGTTGGAATTTGGCCTCGACAGCATGAATCCATGGTTCGGTGTGATCATGTTGTACATACATGTTTCACCGTGGGATTTAAAGGAGCGGATAGAGAAACCTCACCGCCTCAGCAGGTGAATGTGAAAACAAACTGATCATACACGATTCACTACAGCTGGGCTCAAACATAAAAATAACAACAAGCAAAACACATTTTTTGGGTGGAGGGGGACTTTAAAGTTTGAGACCTAGCTGCAGTTTCACATGGAAATGCCTGAAAATAAACTAAAATTCTCTTCAAAGCCAATGCAGTTCGCAATAGCAGCTTCTTTTTGTTGTTTGATCCTTCCTTTTATATGATGTGATATAATATTTAGATGTTTCCAGCTAAGGCAAAGATGTTGGAGTTTTTTCTTTGCTCTCTATAACTTCAAAACTAAAAAGATTTTGGTCCCACGTTCGGAAAGACTTAATATTTATAGTCAGTCAGTGTTTTTTTTTAACAACCGTACAAGGGGAAATTCCATCATAGGAGAAGCAGGCTACAGAGCTTCCCTACAGATGTGATTTGAATGAAAAGACAAAACTCTCATTCACTCTGTGGGAAAAAAAACATCATCTGTTCCTTTTACATGTGTTTTTACAGTTCATTTTTCTCTCCTCACATTCTTCTTATTGGATGCAATAAGCAAGGCCGTGCCTGCTGGGAAATGGAGGAAAGCGTTACTTGAATTTGAAGCAGAAGATTAAATTCCAACACTTCCAGTCAGGCATTGAACACACCATCGTGCATCAGTGTCTGAGGATGTTTGTTTTTTTTCAAAATTCATCACAACACCACAAGATGTCAACAGTTACAGGTGTGTTTAAGGCGTCCAAAGTGTTACCCACAATGCAACAATGACAGGCGACGTCATATTTCCAGCCTCTGCAAAGGAAAGACTGCAGGATTTGTTGCAGTGTGATATCTCTCCAAACTGGTGACTGGCTGCTTTCATGATTGTCAATTTCAGATCAACGGGCATGGCAGTTGAATGTGTGTGTGAGAGAGTGCGTGTGTTAGTGTGTGTGTGTGTGTGCATGAAGATGTGTTTTCTGGAGGTGTGTGTGTGTGTGTGTGTGTGTGGTATAGGGAGGCTACATCAGACAGACTTAACAAGTGTTCACTGTCTCTCTCTTCCCTGCTCTCATCCCCCTGACATGTCGTCGCTGGCGGCAGCAAGAAAACCTCATGCCCCCCCCCCCCCCC
>NW_019525439.1:1218013-1237300 GCF_002814215.2 Seriola lalandi dorsalis
CCCCCCACACACACACACACACACACACATTCTCCCTCCTCTTCTCCTTCAACAACATCCCCATTCAAGTGCATCAGCTCCAGGCATCCTCCCTCCCTCTCTCTCTCTCTCCCTCCCTCCCTCCCCCCGCCGTTCACTAGTAGCCTAAGCACATAAAAAATACATCAAACACAGCCGTCCGCCCAAGGCCTCGTCACACGCAAAATCATCTCTCCCTCCATCTCTCTCTAAAAAATAAAATGAAAAACACAAGTTACAAAAGACAACTACAGAGGACACTGATAGAAGGAGAGATAGAATGAACTCGGAGGACTGAGGGTCATCTGTGAGGCCTCCTGAGGGAAGAAAGATTATTGTAATGTTAACACCAGCCACCCTCCCTCCCTTTGACACACACACACACACACACACACATACACATGAAAAGAGTAAAAAAAGGAGCATGACTTACCTTGTGCATAATAAGACCTTGTTTGAATTGTACACAGCCTCCAGCGCCATGACCCACTTCCCTCAGTTCAGCTCCACATCTGCTCCAGCACCAGTCTCGGCTGTGACAGTGGCCGAGGGCGGCCAGCAGCACCCATGGGCTACTCTTGTCAGATCCTTGGTGCTGAGATGCACAGAGACTGTAAAGAGAGGCCTGCTGGACCTCAAGCTCACAGCCAGTGCTCTTACAAAATCAGCCAAATCAGCCAAGACGTGCTAAATTGAACCACTAATCCAGCACGAGGGGTCGCTTTGCACACTAATTATACACTTTTATTTTAGGCATAGATGTGAGTAGACATACACGTACAGTGCATACGTCATGACACAAGCGAACACACCCTTGGGTGCTACAGCTCATGTTTCTCTTCAATTATTCCACCCTCTGCCCTCTCTCCTCCTCATAATCTGAATAAAGCCAGATCCGTGTCCTCTAGATATTTAGAAGCTGGGCCTCAATGCCAAAACATGTAACCTTCCTCCTTTTCCAAGTGTGGAGTGAAATGGGGGTGGGGGGATGGCTTTATTGTGTTGACCTTGTAATTCCCTCTTGGAGGTTAAACAAAGTTGTGAAATTCACTTTGGAGTAGTGGGTATGCTGTTGATGCAGAGAGATAGGGACTGCCAAAGCTGAATTTTCTCCCCAACTTGCAAAGACATAATAATTCCTATTAAATTCTAATTAGAGACGATCTCTTGACCCTGCAAACACAGCCTTGGGATTTGAAGTAGTCTTTATCCCGATTAATTGCATTGTAATGGCTCAAAAGTAATGATAGATTTAGCTCCGCAACAAATTCTGTCAAATTGCTCCTCTGCGTGAAGCCTCTTGGCCCTTACAGATTTTTCAGAAATCCAGCCATGTGCTCCAGACTTTCCACTCTGACAAACAAACGCAACAGAACCTCGTTGACAAAGGTAAAAATGTAATCACTGCTTTAACTCCACCAGGATTAAGGCTGTCTGCCTGCAGGTACAACAGCTCGCCATAAGCAGGGCCCCACCATGGGGTTCATTCCAGACCCTCCTGGCGTTGGCCCCTAATGATGTGTAATGGGGCCTCCTGCGCCCGTTCCTAACCCCGGGACCTCCTCCTAATCACCGTGGCTACTAATGAGATGGAGAGACATGAAAGGCCTCGTTAGAAGACCCTCCCTTTAATGTCGGCCTATTATTAGCCACTTACCAAATCATTAGTCTCTAAACTGCAATTATACTTCAAACCTGGAAGAAAAAGTGAAATAAAGAGTCAAAGGAAGTGTGAGGATTTTCAGGAAAGGACAGGTGGAGAAGTGGAGTTTTTAATTTAACATTCCCCTGTGAGGTGGAATCTGTTTAAGTGGATTTAATTGTTTAAAAGATTCCCCACCCGTCAAATAGTCTAGTTTTCTTTTCACAAACAACCACACACGGAAGTCATCTTTAGTCTTTTGTACTGGTTTCACACAGCCTCTGTTGTGAGCAGTAGTGGGATTACTGTAGAGGAAATGAATGGTAGTCCAGGATGAGATGAGGACAGTCTTCCCCACAAGAGGCCTGGCGAGTACATACAGTACATTTAGGGAAGGGTAGTGTCCAAGAGTGGTTAGGGAAACAGAAAGTATGTTAATGCAATTTCTATATACCAAGAAGCAACAAATTATAACAGCGCAAATAATGTTTGCAACTCATTTCCTCCCTACATAAAAGTATTCTGACACACTGACATGTTGTTTTTTTCCAGAAACACATTGAAATAATGTAAATCCTACAAATGACATTAGCAACTTATCCAGCCTTAGACCCACCTTTCCAGTTTTAGATCCAACACTGAACTAAACAGCTAAACAGAAATATTGTCCATGCAAATGTGTAATATTGTAGTTAATGAAAACCCACTTCATCCCAATAAAGAAAAAAATACAAATAGTGATTTCTAACAGCTGCATCACCATCTACTTGCAAGATCCCGAATGCCTTAAAGTCTATTAATAGGGTTATAAGGTTAGAAGTTGGAAGCTTCTTATAATAAGGGGTTTTATCTAATTTGACATGCCAAATTTCATCGGATACATCTGTAACCCCATATCATTTCCAATTAAATCCTCAGCATGACGAGAACAGTGAGGTTTTTGACAGTGCTGTTGTGCATTCAGCTGTCCGCTCATATGCAAGCTGCGTCTCTGTATCTCAAGCTTTACAGATGGCCTCATCCATTTGCTGTACTTTATGTAAAACCGCTCGACGTATTGTTCAAATTGTTTCTTGTGTGTTTTAAATTCCCTCCAAGCTAAACAAGTTCATGTATTGTTCATTTGAGTAAAAAGATATTTAAAAAAATAATTACTCGACTTTCAGGTTGAGTTATCATATAGACAAAACCGTGTGATTTTAATTGCCCTTTTAATTGTATGACTACCTGATTGAAGCCCATTGTGACACAACACTCCCCGGCCACATAATTTCACAACAGGAATTTAAGCCACGTAAAGGAAATAACACGCTGAATACGTATCATTTGTTTTAAACCTGTTTACTGTAACCGCTGTGTGACTGGCAACATCCAGCCCGAGCAGGGCAGACAGAAGCAGACAGAGCAATGTCTTAAAATACACTTTTATTTACACTGTAAAACAAATACATTTAAATCATCATATAAAAAAACCCTAATTATTAAAAACCAAAAAAAAAAAAAAACCCATTCCTATTTACACAATAAAACTATTTAAATGGACAAACATAAAATCAGTTTAAGTTGAGTAAGATGTGACAGATCAACGCTGCTAATGGAGTGTGTGTAAGACAAAGTTCACCAAGTAAAACATGAAAAGATGCTTCACTGGTGTTCTTTAGTTTGCCATTTTAAGGCAATGTAAACATGTAAACACACACATGACCATATATAATTTCCAAGTGTCACTGGCTGGGGAAATAGCTGGATGTGGCTCCTAAATTCTGGCCCTTACCAGCTTAGCTGTAGATTATCATTGACTTAGTGTACTGCATCCTCAGTGGTCCAGGAAGTTGAAGATGCTCCTCTGGAGGCCTTTAGTCTGTCCAGCAGTTCTGTTCTCCCCACAGACCCTCTTGGCTGCTGGGTTCACAGCCTCCACCTGCCTCCTCTTCTTCATCATCTGAGGATCATACACATGCAAAGTTAAAGCCTTTTTCACAAAACACACAAAAACAATCTGACGAAGAAATCAGACAAAATCACTCAGTGCAGGTTGAAATTGAAAGATCATTCTCTGTCCAGTCGCTCTGTTAAATTACCAGCTGTATAACCTGCCATATCACTTTCAAAAATAGCAGTAAAATGAAGTTTTAACTCTATTTTTTTACTTGCAGCTCTTTCAATGAAGGATGTTCAGAAAAACTGTCAAGCAACACACTTTTTTTCTTGCCATCTCTACATAATAGGATCTAACAGGAGCAGTGGGCTTTGGCGCCACCTAGTGTCATATTTAGAATACATCAGACACAATAAATTCACCCATCACATTCACATGACTATCACACTGAAGTCTCTCTATGAGGTTTGTTTTTGTGCTTATTTTAGCACAGCAACATCTTGCAGGAGCGACACAAACAGACAGTCGGCAGAGGGAATTTTCATCAGGAGGATTAAAGTATAGCAGTTAAATTAAACAATGGTTCTTGAAATAAAATTCTAGGACTTTTTTTGTTTTAAAATGACTAAACGATGACTTGATTATCAAAGTAGTTGCTCCAAAAAGATTCTTCCTTTGACCTTAAGTGAGAAGTTCACAACAAAAGAGTTAAGCTTTACTTCTAACCAACTTCTTGATGAGTTATTACAACATAAACACTCCATGGAACAGCCCACTTCTGTTGTTGGTTACTGTTTTCTGTGAACTGTTCTCGGTTTGGACCACACGTCGTCATTTATCTGCCTGAGAACATCTGTTTTCCTGTGTGTTACCATTTCTATACTTTCAGTCGTGTCACTTGCCTGGTTCTGAGGAGCCTTTGAGGTGGCGTTGTCCTTCTCAGGAGAGAGAGTCTGAAACAAGAATCCACGGCTGTTTCTGGGCGCCAAAGGATTCCCCTCTGAGATTGAAGCCAGTTTCTGCAGGACGGAGTGAGGCTGACTCAGTAGTGAACCTCTCCTCACCTGGAAGAAATCAATAAATCATACATCTTACATTGACTTTGTTCAGATCAAAGACATTCAGTAATGACCTATGCTGATTAATCATATGAAGCCAATCAACAACATACACTCACACCTCTCATTCTGCAGCATTTTGGAGCCTTTTCATTTGAGGTTTTTATTTAGGAACATTAAGTACAGGACAGAAAATCTATTTTATAGTCTCTCAGCCACAGTGTCCTGTCCCTCACAGCTGCAAACAAGCCTCTCACTTACAGAATCAGGCTCGCCACAGTGTTACACCCTTAGCACAAATTCCAAATGATGAAAGTAAATAGTAGCTGTAGCGACCTGAGTGAAAAATTATATTTTATCAGAATAAAAGCCAGAAAAAATGGCCTCAGGCAACAAGTGATGAAGTAATACTATCTTTATAAAGTCATATGCCTCCCGCTCGCAAAAACAAAACAAGTTACACAAGAGTTACCTTTCACATTAAAAGCTTTTTGCAATCGGACTCCAGAGTAAAGCAAAGCAATGAAATGAGAAATTCCTTATAAGCAGTTGTACAAATGAATGATAGAAACCAAGAATGGCAGCATTTAAAGCAAATAAAATCAAAGTCCACTTTTAAAATAACAAGCAGTTTCTGCCTCTCACATCGACAGTGACTTACCTGTAAGGGCTGTGAGGGTCTCTGGAAGGGATTGAGAGCCGATGATGTCTTCTGTTCTGGCTGTGGTGCCACGGGGGGCTCTGCTTTAAAAATTGTGGAAATCAATTAGTGAAATAATCTGAGGGAAAAGAGACCCCTCTAGTCAAATCACCTGATCTTTATTCACTCATGTACAGCATTGTTTTCTTTGCTTTGAAATGTGTTGCATGATTATTATTAATCAGAAACTCTGATTAATGATTAAAAAAAAAGGCACATTCATGTCTTTAGTTAACTTGTACAGAGCGGTGCAAATAACTAAAACACTCTTTAAAACTGATAAATGAGCCAACTTTGTCGTCTGTATCTGAAGATATGAAGTTATCAGTATCTGAACCTCCTGAATATCACATGTAGCCACCCAGTTTATCCGTTTTGCTTTCTCCTGGGAAAACAAGAATGTCACAGATATCCAGACACAAACTGTGAAATTAACTTGACATTTAGCAGTGACAGAATTGGCAGCAGTTTCCTGTCTGTGTCTGGTTTAGTTTAGTTTGCTGGGAAAAGCAATTTATGTATTTTTTTGATTCTGGGAACACAAAAATGCCAGAACATTCCAGAAACAAACTCTGAAGTAACATGACATTTAGCAATGCCAGTACTGGCAGCAGTTTCCTGTTTGTGTCCGGTGTAGTCTACTTGTGCCAGTGTTTTGGCACAATCTGCGTGTGTGCAACTCTGCGTTCTTTCCACAGGGCTGCAGCAAATCAGCTGAAGTTTTGACCCTCTCAACTGATCAAAAAGATCACAAACCAAATCTCTGGATTATCGCTAAGATGAGACCCTTTCTCTCTGGTAAGAATCTGTTAATGTAATAAAATGTAACACCACGTTGACTGACATTAGTAATAAGAAGAGTTTCCGTTACCTAACTTGTTAAAACATTCTGCAGCCAGGATTTTAACTGGAACTAAAATAAAACAAGATAATAGTATATTTCACAAATCCTTGGGACCCTGCTTTGGCTTTCAATTGAGTTCATTTTAAATTTCTTACAACTTTTAAAGCCTCAGTGGCCTGACTTAAGTCACAGCACTGACTTTTCAACCCTTGTTCCCTGAAATCCTCAAGTGATTCCCTTCTGGTTGTTCCTGGGTCCAGAGTTTAAAAGTGATCGTGTTTTTTGCTGTCAGCTATAGAAGGCTATTTCTGTAGCTATCCTGGACCAAAACATTGTCTGGGTGTTTTGAGGGCCACGGGATTCTTCTTGTGAGGCCTCGTATCAAACCGACCTTTTCTCTGCAGAGTCTTGGCAGTCAGTTTCTTGGCCAGCTTCATGAAATGACTGTCTTCCTCTCCAATCCTCTCATCGTCTGCATCCAGATCTTCCCCTTTCTTGGCTTTCTGTTCGGACTGTGAGAGGAGACACACAGAAAGGAATGAAGACAAAACAACAACAACACCCCCTTGACGTCCCGCAGCTTGATTTTGGCATGTTTTCCCCTTACTGGGCGAAATGGCTTTTAAAACTGTAGTGAATTTACAAAATGTAGTAATTTGAAATCACTAAAGTCAATAGTGCAAATGTATTTCTTTTTTTAAATGAATGGTTCCTCAAGTATCTGTGTGCAGGACTCTTAATATTCACAAACACAAATTAACAAACAGTGCGACATACTTGTTCTCTGAGCCACTGTTCTCTCTCCAGTCTCTCTTTCCTCCTCTGGATCTCACTCTGGTCGACATCTTCGTCTTCCTCCTCCTGTTCCTCACCCTCTGCTCCCGTCCTCTCCATGTTGAAACCATCATCTGGAGGAAAGATTCAAGAAGAAACTCTAAATGACCGAATGCAATGACACAGAGACGTTTTATTTCCAGACTTTTAGACATATTTTTCATTAGTTTATTATCTTATTATAGTTAACTATTTGGTTTGTATTTATTATGTATTATTAATAATTCCATATAATTTTTTTTGCTCAGAGCCTTTCATTGTTTTGTGATTTACAATGATTTTCTTTCTTTTTCTGTCTCTTTGTGTGTGTGTGTGTGTGTCTCTCTCAGTGTGTGTGTGTGTGTGTTGATCTGTGTGGCAAGCAGTTAAATACAATAAATTTGTACTGAGTTTGAAATCAATTAATATGTAAAATACAAATGCAAAAAAACATGTAAAACTTTAAATAGCTAAGAATCTGAGGTGTACAACAGAAATATGTCATCCTTAAACAACTACTGTCATAAATCCAACCAAATTCAAAATGAATTGGAGCACATGGTATCTAAGGGTATTTATTCCCTCATCCCGTAAACTCACCAATGTTTTTCCAGCGGAAGCGACGAGCTCGTCCCGGGCCGTCGGAGTGCAGGTCGCCATCAGCGAGGTAGCGCTCCTGGTAGAGCCTCAGACGACGCTTGTCATCATCCATTATCTGCTTCCTGTAAAAACAACAGATGCATTTTAAAACTTTCATCTGCCAGTTTAAAAACAATTACGCATATAAATAATCCAGACACAGGTTTTCCCTTGAAGACTTCCTCTTTGGTTTAGAGCAACAGTAGAGGAAAACTGGAACAAGCTTATCAACAGTGGCGTCCTTTGTACTTGCATTAGTGAATCTTTGCCAAAAGATAGAAGCGTATTTCAGCTATGAGGAGAATAACTACCACAGTTCACTGAATTATACTGAAATTAGATGACAAACGTGGTGTAAAAGCAGCCTCTACTTACATGTGGATCTTGTTGACCTGGTCCTGCAGCTCTTCATCTGAGGGAAGCTCTTCAAGAAGCTCATCTTCCTCGTATTCGCTCCCTCTGTCATCGTCCTCGTCGTCGCTGCCCATGTCACTCCCCGACAGCTCAGCCTCTGATTCCAGGTAGTCAGTCAGACGCCTGTGAACAAGATGCAAGAAGTGAATAAAAACCTGTGCTGCAGTGTGGATTATTTCTACAGTGGAAATTTAATTCTGCAGTGTTACATGAAGGGTGTTTGATTTGATTTACTTACATTTTCTTCTTTTTCTTGACCCGGTGTGGCGCAAACACACCCTGCATCTCTTCCTCCTCTACATCATTGAGCTCTTCCTCACCAGCTTCAGACTCCTCCCCTCCATCTTGGTGCTCCTCGTTCTCCTCCACACCATCTTCATCATTGTCCTCCTATAAAGCCACAATTTTTGTCAGTTGCATTAGAAACCAAATCATAACAAGGACATTAATGTGCATGTGTGTTTGTGTTTTCAGACTTTACCTTCTCACTCTCTACATCTGACAGGAGCCGGAACTCGCAGTCCTCTTCCTCCTCCTCCTCCTCATCCTGCTGCTGCTCTTCCTCCTCTTTCTTCTTTTTACTTTATAGAGAGAAATCACTATGAGAATTTTATATTGCATTTCAATATTCCTCTAATCCTTTATCAAAAGGAATTGAGGCAATGAGTAAAAAAAGAAACGAGAGCAGTTTCATTAAGAATCACAAAAGGAAAACTTTTACAGATGGGTTACATATCCACAGAACAATGAACAATCAAATCCCAAATGATTACTGATGTCAGATTTGATCAGATTTTTGTACTGTACCTTTCTTGTGCTGGTGAAGTTGTGTGAGCAGAACCTAAAATCGATGACAAAGAAACAAATCTAAATAAATATTGTGAAACTGGAAAGAAAACAACTTAAAACTGATGCTCTGAATATTTTAAAACCACAAATGTGTATGAAGCTGTAAAGGACTTAAAAACAGAAAGCCCAACATGTTGAGATGTTTCCAGTTTTAACAACCAGTCTGAAGGTGGATTTAGTGCAGTGGAGGCTACTTTACCTGAGATTCTTTAAAATTAAATATGGTACATGTTAATTCTGTAAATGTGCTCCCCTAGACAACACCCTCCTTTACCTGGACTAGGAAATTTTCCCGAGCACAGCCCCAGCAGCTGATCCATGGTGTTGTCAGACTCTTCATCCTGTCCTCCCTCTTTACTCTTGTCGGTTTCTGTCAGCTCCTCTCTTGCTTGTGTTGGTGGAAACGCACCAGAGCACAACCCAAGCAGCTCATCCTCCTGTGTTGATCCGAGGCCTCCGCCCCGACTGGAGCCGCTCTCTGCTGTCCCGAAAACACCCGAGCACAACCCTAACAGCTCCCCCATGTTGGCATCCATTGCATTTTCATCCAGGCTGTCCAGGATTAACTGTCTCTTGTGGGAGCGAGGCACACCGGGGCGAGGCCCCACGTTAAGGAAGCCGTCCGCATCGAGTAACTGGGAATGGGCGTCGTCCTCCAAGGAGAAGCGACCTTGGGAGTCTCCTCCCAGGCCAGGGCCAGAAGCCACTCCACCCAGCGGCCCTGAGTCAGCACCTGGGGATGGAGGTGCGTAGAGGTCTTGGGAGTCCTCAACAGGGAGGCAGAGAGAGGGCTCGGAGAGTTTTCCTGAACTCTGATGGGGGAAAAAAAGAGAAGAAACATTAAGACACAATTCTGAAGCAAAGAATATGGTACAAATGCTGTAAGAAGCATCTTCATTTAATTTTCTGTGTATTGTAGTTGCATTCCCTTATTTTTATCTAATGTAATCCTGCTTATCTTTCCTTCTGTTTTTATGAGCTTCTTGCCTCACCTACACAAGCTCATTTATTTTTAACTCAAGGGAATGCGAGTATGTAGGTGTAAGTGCGTCAATATATTTGCATTGAAATGTCTGTGTGCATATCATATCTTTTATGATGATTTTATTTTTTTAATGAGTAAACAAATAAATTGTGACACTTAAATTGTGTAGCCCTTTATAAAAAATGTACTTTCTGTGTGCCTTATAATACTGGCTGAAGTGACCACATTTGTTTAACCCTGGTTTGGGTGAATTCAAACCCCTGATGATATCATTTTAATCCCCTAAGGTATTAAACAAACTGAAAAACCTTTTATCTTACCTTCGAGGCCGAGCCGAGGAAGCTGGGCCTGAAGAGGCAGGGAGAAGGGGAGCGGAACATGGAGGAGTTGGAGACACCTCTTCCTGTGGAGCGCTGATGATTGACAGGCTGGTAAGAGGTAATCATCGATCCTGCGAGCTCAAAGCTGCTGTTGTGGCTGTTGTCCTTCACCAGGGACAGAGAGTCGTCCTCTTCTGGAGACGAGAGCGATGAGAGAGTGACAAGATGAGGAGGAGTGTGAATAAAATCACTGTGTTCAAAGAATTTTCTGTCATCAATAGTCAATAATAACTATACATTAGTCTGTTTTGAGTGTATAAAGTGAAGATTAACAGAACTGAGTTCCCTCGCTCTACTCACCCATTTTATTACTGCTGTCCTGCCCAGAGGGACCAGACCTTCTTACACCATCGCTAAAATGGAAAATAGTACATGTGAAGCTACACCACATAGAGAATATATAACGTAAACATGCAGGCAAGGCGATAAAAGCCACGCTCACAATTTATCAATTAAGGCAGTTTTATCAGTAACATTTTAAAAAGGTGCATGCACATACACACAACCACAAACTCCAAACACACTCACCCAGTGCGAGAGCAGGAGTTGCCGGGGAACAGCATGAGTGTGCCATCTGTGTTAACAAGGTCAGGAGTCGGCGAGGGTCCAGTCAGTGCCACGGGAGAAGGGCTCCTGATACTCTGAGCTACACTGCCTTCCTCCTCTTCTGCCTCATCCTCCTTTCCTTCCTCCCCACCTCCCAGTAGGTCGTCTACACCCTGGGAGAAAAGAAGATCGGACTTGACGTGAGTACAATCAGACAAAAGCACAAATCTGTATCAAGTAATTTGATCGTCTCAGAACAGCGAGAATCAAACACATCATCTCACCTCTTCTTCATCTGACTCATCTGTCAGTTCTTCCTCCTCCTCTTCTTCCTCTCCACAGTTTTCATTGTCAAGGCGAATCAGCTCGGCCCTGCGCACCCGCTCCTCCTTTCTCCGTTGGGCCATGGCGAGTTGCAGACGCTGCTTCAGAGTCAGCAGCTTCTCTCCTAGACAAAAGAGCAGAGGAGGTTTGTGAGGTAAGGAGAAAATGCATCTCAATTTCCCAGTCAAAGCTTGTGTACCCTCCTGTCCATATTAGTTGATCTGGACCATCCCTCCTTTGTTTTAAAAAGGGGATCAACAATCTGGTTCCCCATGTCTTAGGACCAGTTTAAATCCTGGCCTTTAAGTACATGTCACACATGTATCCTTACCAGGTTTGGTGGGCACTGGCTCATCTGCCCCCTCCTTAACAGTGACAGCAACCGACTCCATGTGCAACTCTTCCTGGCCAGACGGGGTGCTGTCTTTGCGGATGATGTTGAGCTGCATTGTGCGCTCTCCTTGGGGCCTTACGGGGGCCTGGACATGACGAAGGTAACGCTCCCTCAGGGCCACCAAACCTGGTTGAAGAAGAGCGAGAATACCGAGGTTATTCAGACTCATGACACATTCTCATTCTTCATGTCTTGAAATCTTAAGAGAATCATGACTCACCAGGGTTGAGCTGTTGAGGCTCGAGCTGAACAAAGGCTCCATCGTCTGGACACAATTTAGCAACAGGTGGGGGGTGCAGTCCAAGCTCCTTCAGTCTGGCCAGTTTGTCCTTCTTGGGCTTGGTGGTTTGGTGAACTGAAGGCTCTGCTGCAGCTGAATCAGTGCTCCCACACTGAGCGGACACGGGCTCTTTTTGCAGGGCTTCAGAGTCAGACATTACTGCAGTCTGGCTTTGCTCTAAGGGGGCAGCAGAGGTTTCCTCCTCAGAGTCAGAAGCAGTTTTCACTACTACATCTGCTGTGACTGACTCCTGCAGACTCTCAGAGAGGTAAAGCATCGGACCACATTCCTGGTTGGAGTCTAGGCCTGCAGTTGCCTCTCCGGCCTGGTTGAGGCTATCCTTCTGTGGGGATGAGGTGGCGGCAGGATGTGGTAAGGGCTGGATCTGTGTGCATGGGTGAACCAGAGATGGAGAAGAGTCCTGCTCTGTGGATGGCTGTTGGGGCTCACTGGGTGGGTTTACAGGGGGTGGAGGAGGAGCTGATGGTGTCTCCAACATCATGGCAGAGTACTTTGTAGATCTGAAGAGAACAAGATTGGAATTAACTTGATTAAATTTTGAGTGAGTGTTTATGACACAGAAAGTGTGAAAATTGTTCATGCCAACTTAGACTTGTCCAACAACTAAATGCTGATGTTTCTAAGTAGCCATTCTATTATAAAAACTGATTTGACTGGTAAAATTGTGACAACAGATAGTAATTTTTGGTTAGTGTCTTTAGTTTCTGCCCTGGTGTATGTGCGTTATCTGTTATGTTTGTCTTTACTTCAACAGTGCCATGGCAGGACCGTCCGGCCTGGCTCTCTTCTTAAAGAACTGGTCAATGGTCTTGGGCTCAGGGATGTGGTAGGGCAGGCCGAGTGTGGACTCTACAAAGACAGAAGTACATGTCAAAGATGCAGTCTCGGTAGCATGGATGACATGAGACATCTCTTTTAAAATGTGAACCTTACATTTAATATTATGATCCAAAAATAAAAAATCTTCAGGTTTAATGGGCAAAACCAAATAAGAAAAAGTAGCACAGTTAACACACTGCAAAAAAGATAAAGAGACAATAGAAGTGTCTGTTGTAAACTGACCTCTGACCAGCCTCTGAGACTCACTGTGGAGTTGTTTCATTGCCTCTTTGCTGGCACGTGCAGCTTTCCTCTCCTGAAAACATCACATATGTTTACCACTTATTAGTATTTGGTATTAATTTCACAGTGTTTAGAATAAATTCGAGCTGTTTGGCACCGCATACCACACGCTGCGGTCTCTCTGGTGCCTCCTCATCATCTTCTTCGTCTTCATTCAAGAGAGGTTCCTGCAGAAATATTTAACACTGATTACACAATGGTCTGTCTAGACAACATCTGCAAAATCCCAGGCCTAACACTGTCTCAGTCTTCTCAACACATTTTTCAAAGACTTCTTTAACTTTAATAAATTCTGTTACAAGTATTTTGTTCAACAATCAGATGAGAACAGTTTAAGCCTTTTATATATAAACACAATGGTGGTTTTAATTCTAAAGAGAGAAAGAAAGAAAGAAAACAAACGATAACTTAAATCACAAGAAATAATGTTGAAAGTCTTGATTGAAGAATTCCAGTAGCAAATAGCCATCTTTTCTTACCTTATGTTTCTTCATCTTGTGCTTGACTGCAGCTCGGATGGCATCCAGAGACTCTTCTTCCTCTTCCTCCTCATCATCCAGACCAGTGTCAAACAGGTCTGTGTCACCCAGTGGACACCCACTGTCATTCAGAGACCGAGGCAGCGGTGTGTCCTGAGGAAATAGGTAAAGTTGTCTTCATATCATACAATAAAATCCATGTGTAGGAACACACATAAAAAAAAAAGCTCAGAAGCAGAAGAAAAAAGTACAGAGAGAAAAGACCAAGCTCCGCTTACCTCATTCATTTCAGAGAACCTCTCTTTCTTCTTCAGCTTTTCCACCGCTTTGCTACGTTTCTCCTTTTTCTCCCGATGCCTCTGGCTCTTCTCTCTCTTCTTCCGTTCCTTTGATTTCGCTTCCTTCTTCAACTCCTCCTGTTGCTCCTCCATTTCCCCACTTTTCTCTTGCTCAGGCTCACTGCTTTCGCTGTCAATCGGTGAACGGCTTATTCTCTTGCTCTTCAGCGGCCCTTTCTCTTGCCTCTCATCCTTCTCTTCTGCTTCTCCCGTCTCCATCTCCTCTCCGCTGGAAGCAGATAAGACCAGCGCTTGAGCCATGTGGACACTGTTCTCTGCAGCTGCCTCCTCTTCGCTGTCACTGTCTCTAATGGCATTACGGCGAGGTTTTCTGTGAGCCGTGATGTCTTCATCGGCATCAGAATCTGGAGGCGAAATAACAATTTAGAAACAGTCACATAGCACAAAGGTCATCATTATTTTTTGTGAAGAGAAATTATAATATAAGTATTCTTAATATCCCTGAATACGCACATATGCTCTCTAATTGCAGCATTTATTTTCATACACCTTTAAAAAAAATTATAGAAATGGCACAGGCAGATTTTGTCTTTAGTTGAATATTGTGGATCATAGGATACCATTCAAATTGTTATGTGACTGTTGTACTTATTGTAAACTTTTTGATTAAGTCGCCAATAAAACATCTCAACTGTATAATATAAATGAAACAAGTTTACTCAAATCTTACAGACATTAACCTGAATGGATCCCTCATTTAAACAGCCAACATGGTGCTGCCCTGTCTCAGGTTGAATCTGAATCATCATCAATTGTTGTGTTACTTTACCTGGAAGCTCCTCTCTTTTGTTGGTTGTCTCCGAGACCATCTCCTCTGCTGGAGAGCCCACCCCGCTGTCTGAATCACTCTCTGCTGCTGTTTGGGCCACAGCTGGGAGCTCATCAGCCTGGGTACAATAATCCAAAAACGTTTCAACCACCATGCGGAGTATTTTCTGTGATATGGGGGCACTGCACTGTACTTTGATATGGCTCCACAGTCAATGTAATACATTTATAATCTTCCAAAAGGCATAAACTCACAAATACAGGTTTTCATTTTGCAATTTGTAAATCTGTACTTTCAAGAAAGCCACGGGTATTGCGTATTGATTTCATGATAAAGGTAACTGACTGCAAAGGCTCACAGCTGTGAAACTCCGTATAATTACTCGGATACCAGAGTGTAGCATGTGTCTGTTTTTGTCACAAAACAGTCTTGAAAAGAGTATTGCTGTGTAAAGTTAACATGAAACATGGAGATCGATTGTCTGACTTTAGGGAGCCAGGTGGCTGTTAAGTTAGGTGGCGCCTTGCAATAAACTAAACAATACGCAAAGAAGTTAGCTAGCGCCATGGCGTCCTTTCACCGCTTGCAGTTAGCTAAATGTACAATTTCGTCAAAACAAACTTATCTGGCACAAGTCATTGATATCCGTGAATAGTCCCTTAGATTATAAGTAAGATTTTGACAGTGGTCAATGAAGTAAGATGCCTTACTAACATGTATTTACTCGATGTGACCAGGCCAAGTCGATAACCACCATCCCAGCTCGCTAAACCTAGCGAACTGGCTAACTGGCTAACGCTAACAATATCCGCAATGTGCAGCATTTCTTCGATTGAGAATACTTTTACGATAATTTATAACTAACAAGGACATGTGTTAGACTGATAATTTCACGTTAGATAGATACCCAAATTACTTGGTGATATCTGAAAGTATTTCCTTACCTGTTGTTGAGAAACGACCAGGCTCATCTTTGTCCGCCGACTAGTTTACGCTCTTTTATAAAAAGGAAGCCAGCGCAGAAAACGCTTTGACGAATCTCGGCAGCCACAACAGACGTCGACAACTAAATGTCTGCGTGGCAAAGGCTATTTTAGACTTTTAAAACACATTGAGAAAGTATTTTAGCCGCTCTGTTCCTCTTCCTCCCGCCTGTTCCTCACACATCGAATAGAAAATTTTGATCTTTCGCGCGCCGTGACAGCTGGTTAGCAGTTTTTCGTCACCGAGGTGTCAATCGCCCTCTTCTCGCTTTCCCATTGGTCCTTTGCGGCGATTTGCACCCGCCCAGTATGACGCCACAGCTGGTTGGGAGCATATTTTAAACACCGGGAGTGCTCGGGCAGGCGGGGCTGAGGGTTTCTCTGAATGAAAGTGAGGGTGATTTTTGGTTGTGTTGAAAAACTTGTCCGTCAGATTTTCAAATAAATGAACTAAGTCTGTTATACCAATGAAAAACTTGTTACACATTCATGCAAATCAGTGATAATAATAACAATTTACTGATATAATAACTACAATAATACAATACACAATGCCATGAGTTTCCCTTCAAGTACTTTTACTTTTAATACTTCTACTACATTTTATTACATTTTAATACTTCTACTTCATTTTATACTACATTTTATTTGTGATACTTGTGTATTTTACTTAAGAAAGATACTGATTTGCGGACTTTTATTTGTAATGAAGGATGTTTATTGATTCAGTGGTACAATAAGTACTACTCAGACGTCTTAGTTCAATTGAAATAGCAACACCACTAGTCTGTAACAAATAAAAGTGCATTAAAAAAAAGGAAAACCATTACAAATAGTTACATTTGACAAAACGAAAATAAGAAAAGAACGATAATAATAAAATAATTAAAAGAATCCAAGCTTTCAAAGTTTGTTGATATAACTGGGCAGTTCCTCTTGGGATATGCATATTTTTTTCTGTCTAAATCATGCATGCTGTGACTTCATTTACCTATTGTCAGGTGCCAAGGCCAACCCAAATATTAGAACACTACTGCTTTTCTCCAAACCTTTTTATTAATTCATACGCTTTACTTCACATGATTGTTGTCAGGTAACGTTTATATATTTGCATTCCCACCTTATTATATTTTCTTGTCTTATATCATAATGTATATTCATGATAAATGTCCATGATTAATTTTATTGTAGCCTGTTATTGTCCCGCTACTGACTGGGATCAGTGAAGTTTCATCTGCTTGTGCGGTAAAGAAAAATTACGCATGCGCACAGCGGGTTAAACGGCTTCTAACTGGCGCATGCGTTGTTACAAATCGTCAGAAGCAGCAGCAGCGGTAGCTCAGGTCAGTCGGTCCAGTCAGCAGTCATCCACGCATCTATCTATATTCCCTTTTCTTAAATTAGCCACTTTAAGCTTCGCGATACCGCCCCCAATTTCAGCGTCGGTACGGAGCCGCCAGGCCGGGACAGAGACGGAGAGAGAGGCCTCGGCCATGGAAGCGCTCGGACCCGGTAAGAGATTTAATAAAATAGAGAAGGAGCGAGCAGCAGCGGAGAGAGCGAGCCGTGTGTGAGGCGCGTGTGCGCAAATGCGTCGCTTCACTGGGGGCCGCGGCTGCAGCGAGGCCTCGACGCGCTGACGGGAAAACAAACCGAGGCCCAGCCCGTGTGTCTGTGTAAATATGTATGTGTGACTATATTTACATCGAGCAGAAGCCACGTTTCTTGTCTGTACTGAAAGAGTTTGTGTTTCTATCGTCGACTCAGTCGTGTCTGTGAGGTTTTATTTATCTGAAGCGCGCACAGCTCGTCGTGTCGGGGCTGGCATTGTGTGAGTGGGGATTTAACTAGGACCTTCCTTCTTCCTTCCTTCCGCGTCGTGGTGTGTTTACGTTGGTGTTTGTTCACGGTGTGTTTCTTCATGGCTACATAACTACCACCTGTTTTTATATCAAAAGACTACACATTGCCGTCGAAATCTGACAAAATATCGAATTTTCTATCAAACCGTGTAAATGTGAACTATCGCCGTCAGGAACGGCGCGACTCTTCAGGCTGCCACCGTCCAAGATGACAGCGATGGGTGGAAATACAAGATGAATGCCAATAAACCACATGTTACAGGCGTTAAATGAGCAGACGTGCTTATTTTTTGACTCGTAATTTACTGGTGTAATGCGAGGCTGTCATTGGTTTACACGCTTCTCCTTGGGCAGCAGCCATGCGCCTGTGAGAGCACAGCAGGGATGGATGGCGCTTTTATCGATCAGATCTGCAGTCCAGCTCCATATTATTCATCTCCTATATGATAACAAAGGCACTTATTTTGCAGCTGTGCAGTGACCCTAAGAGAAAGCACGCATAGGGAAGGCAGCCACACATCTGCACACAAGCGGTAGAATACATTTTTATTGTCACATGCAGCAAAATATGTTTACATTTTTTTTTTTCTCTCAAAGACGCGCTATTCTTTTTCTTCTGTGTGAAACGCGCCTTTTGATGAATGAGGAATTGAACGCATCTTGCAGAGTAAATCGCCATTTTTGCGACTGGGAGTAAACTGTTTATTTTTGTCCACACATCTCGCCCTCTAGCTCATGAAGGAATGTGTTGGCATTGGGAAAACATATGTATCATTTATTTAAGGAGTACATATATTTATTTGCAGCAACATTCAGATAAGTGTTACACAAATGCAAGAAGCTGTGTGAGGGTCTGAGACTGATTGGAGACAACAGTGTTGTACAAGCATCCACAGGTGTGTGGATTCATTGTCACACATAACCAGTGCGAGCCAGTAAGTTTTTAATTCAGCGACTCCTACATCACATTCAACTTGTACTTCTCAATGTTAAACCATACCATTGGGCCAAATTTCTTTATAGTAGTATTTGATGTTGTCTGCCTTTTTTATATGTCAAGTGTGGATGTAGAATCCCTATCACACCCATGATAAACACACACTGAAAATGTGGCCTCAGCAATAGGATTTTTTTTGTCGCCAGTGTAGGAGACTGGAAAAAAAATTGCAGGTGCAAAACAGGTTTGTAACATGGACTTTTAGATCGTTCAGAAAGTACAAGAAAACGTGTACATTTAGGCATCTAAGTTTAGAGGTACAAACATAAATGTTAGGTTTACAAAATGGAGATTACAGCTACTAAGCATCTTTTTTAAATGGCACTTTACCGAAATAATCTATATTACAGAAATCCTACTTTTGTTGCTATTTAGACAGTTTTATTTAGAGGTATGCGCTTTGAAACATAAGATCACAATAAGTTTCATCTCTAAAATCAGCCAAGTAGTAGCAGCCAAATCATACTAGGATGGTGCTGCATTGCGCCACAGCTGGATGTCCTGTCGTGCTATGGCTCAACATTAGAGCCCTCTCTGGTTCAGTTGTAGGGTATTTCTTCAGAAACATGCACTTTGTGGCTTTTGGCTTTGGTGTGGCTGGAATTATTTAAGCAGGGCTCCCAAAAGTTGTGTGTAATGATGTGATGTAGGTCTGAGGTGTCTTCACAAAGCAGCAGGTTTAATCTGTGTGGGGGTTTTCTTTGTTTCCAAATCTGTGAGGTCCATCTGTGAAAACGGTGTGTGTTCAGAAACAAACTGACGCAAATTAAAGGCTGGCACAAATACACTGATTGTCACAGGAAACGTATAAATGGAGGAGAGCAGTTTGCTTCCCAAAGATGAGTCCACTGAAGATGAGACATTTTAAGCTTGAGTGAGAAATTCACGATTTTCCCAAATAATATGGCTCAACTTCATATATTGGGGGGG
>NW_019525439.1:1237320-1259755 GCF_002814215.2 Seriola lalandi dorsalis
TAGAGGGGGGGGGGGGGGGGGGGGGGGGCATAAGCCTGGAGTAAAATAAATAAAATGGCTACATTTGATGAAAATTTGAGTATGAGCTGCCACATATAGTCACTTTTACATTTGCGAGTGGATATTTCCATTTTGTGATCGGTCAGTGGTCAGGCTTTTCTCAGTACATCTACCTTTTCTGCTGTCCAGTGTATAGTACCTTAATCCAGGTGATTTGCAGGTGTGGGCGTCAGTGTGCTCCCTGCTCAGTGCTGTTAGTCTGACTCATCACCAGGCCAAGCCATCATCCTCATACTTAGCTTTAAGCCCAGCTGTCTCCCAGCATGATCACACTGGTTACCAGGGACACGCATAGCATTAGTAGGCTCTACGGTGCATGAGTAGCAAACCTCACTCAGCAAATGTGAGTACATTGCGCACAATTAAATGGTTTTTAAATCAGTGAAGAGAAAAATCAGCACCGCGAGACAGGCGGGCGATGATCTTGATACCGTGTTGCTCCTTGAACATGTTAGTGGTCAATTTGAACCTAAAGCTGAAGGAAGCACATGGACGACACAAGGAGCAGATAGATTTGTTTGCCTCCAGTGCATCTGTCATTTTCTGCGCCAGGAAAAGCTAATTTCACTTCCTCTGTGACTCAAAGTAAATGCAGCTCTGTCTCACTTAGAGCAGAAACATACAATTATGGAGGAAGCACACTTGATGGGTTGTTTAAACTGAGCCCTAAATGCCACCTTTGACAAGTCTGCAGGGTCTCTTCTATATGATATCTAGCTCTGTTTTAAAATGTTTTATTGACAAGTTAGTCTGTCAGAGAAAAAATGCTTCACAGATCAGATTGTCAGCTCAGTGATATTAATCAATAATGCATGTAATGGATCTATTAAACACACAATTGGCATCCAAATGTAAATTTTCATCAAGACTAGAGTAATAGATATCAAAATACGCATGAAGAAGATGGACATATTCCGGAGAGAAGTCGTTTAAAAGCGGGTCTCTTGATGGACATAATGTTCTTTTACACTTTTATAGCTTTAATTTGTAATGAAGTTGTACTCTCTGATGTCAAATAGCTTCGTTTTCTCCTATTAGAAGCTGTTGGTTAATTTTTTATGTCTGCTTGCCTGTGCCCATCTTTTCCCCATGACAGGTCCCGTCCAGGTTGGGGCTCTAAAATATCCTCATTTGCATGAATGTAGGCCAACGTGTGTGTGTGTGTGTGTGTGTGTGTCTGTGTGTGTGTGTGTGTGTGTGTCGGGTTTTTCTTTTTTTCCTCCCGTCGTTGGGAGTGGCAGTACAAAATACTGAAGTGACCCAACATTTATCTCTTGCGTTCTTGTTCCTTACTTGCACAACATACCAATGCAGGTCAGTTTTTGTGATTTGATTTCGTTTTGATGTCATCTGGTGAGAGCTGAAAAGATTAATCCATTTGCTTGTGGACAGAAAAATAATCTACCATTAACTGTGTTGATAATTGGTTAATTGTTTGTCATTTTTCAAGCAAAAATAGTGAAAACTTGCCAAACAGTGTCTAGTTCCAGCTTCTCACGTGGGGATTTGCTGCTTCTGTTTGTCATGTATCATTCAAAGCTTTGGCCTGTCGGATGAACAAAACGAGACATTTGAAGATGCCATCTTGAGCTCTTGGACGTGGTGATCGCCATTTCTCTCAAAGCTCTTTTGATGTTTCTTTGATTAATTGTAAAAGTAATCAGCAGATTAATGAGAATAATCCTCAATCGCAGCCCCATAGCTCGTATTTTTTCCACAGTTTGTTCTTTCAGTTTTATCACCTGCATATTTGTATCTATTTCCTTTTTCACTTGTTTGTGCACCTAAACCACCTGAATGAAGAAAAACAACAAACACACAATAGTACAAGTGAGAGATTCATTTAGAGCTGGTTGGTTTTTTTGTTAGCTGATAGACAGAAAACTGTTTTGATGGCCAAAGTCTTTTAAGCTTATTTTTCTGTAAACAAAACAATCAAACACTTCCCATTTCCAGCTTCGCAGTTGTGAGAATTTGTTGCTTTTCTTTGTCTTTTGTGATTATAAACAGAATACCTTTTGGGTTTTGACACTTTTAGGACATCAACTTTGGCTTTAAAAAAAAAAAAACAACAAAAAGAAAACTTTTTCTTAAATTTCTACACTGAACAATAATTATGCCTATCAAGAAAATAACTGTCAGATTAAGTAATTAAAACCTTAGAGGTAGGTGTG
Organism: Seriola lalandi dorsalis; assembly: GCF_002814215.2. Taxonomy (NCBI): domain Eukaryota; kingdom Metazoa; phylum Chordata; class Actinopteri; order Carangiformes; family Carangidae; genus Seriola; species Seriola lalandi. The sequence goes on from NW_019525439.1 coordinate 1,239,555, forward strand.
GTGGTGGTGTTGATAGCGGTGAGAAGGCGGGTTTTAGAGGAAGGATGGGTTCGGGCATTTCACGTTGAGACACTCGCCCACAGCGTGGTAGTGTGGCAGCTGAGGAGGCTATATATAGGTACAGCTCTGTTTTTGGTGAAAGTGGAAGAGGAGGACCTCGAACTCACTGAGCTGCACGCGCACACACAGAGTAAAATCCTTTCTGTACTACCTGTACATGCAGCCAATGAGCAGAAAACAGAGAAACGCATTTACAAATCCGTGCAGTTCAAGACTGAAATCTGCAGGTATAAATGCATTGAATTTTGTGTCCTCAAAACAAAAGGCCTCAGAAGTCTTCAGTTTTATTTAGTTAAGTCTTAAAACTTTTTACCTGGCAGCTGTAGACAGCAATGTGAGGTTCAAGATGTTTTTGTAACTAATTGTGAGCTGTCAGAAGATGTTACACACCTATAAACTTCAAGTGTGATTGTTACAAATGTTGAAATTAATTAATGCTGTGACTGTGAATTAATAGATGTGTTGATTTAATTAATCATCATTAAGAATTACTGTTGTATACTGCTGGGAAGTACTGAAAAAATGTGAGGTACTGAAATCTAGGCTGTATTGTCTGTACTGGTATGATGGTGAAATCGGTGTTGAATAGCATAGTTTGGTATTAGGTCTTAACTTGCGCTACAGGAGACCTATAAAATGTATTCGCTTTGTTAAAGGTCATTTTTTGTGTGAAGATTGTTTGGAAAATGTTTTGATTTAACTGTATAGTATCCTTTTTTTTGGTTTATGTTGGCTGCATTTTATTCAGATTCTTTTTGGACATACAACAGAATCTTATGTAAACACATTTTCCTGCATGTGAAGTTTTCAATACACATCATCAACACAAAGCACCAGTATGGAGGGAAAAATTAATGCTGAATTACCATTGAGTTGCACTACACTTGAAAATGTTGTAGTGTGCTTGTGGCACATAATGCAAAGTTATACACACAATATGTTGGGCTTGCCAGTTTGCAGCATAGCACAGAGCACTTGGCATGTCTTTTTTGCTATCAGCAACAAGGCCAGTAGGGCGAAGTAGACTGAATCATCAGATGATTTTAATCCAAGTCATGACAAAGAGCCTCAAACATGCAACAATGGTTTCTTATTTAAGACTGTGTCATAAACAAAATGAGTTAGAAAAGCTGAATGATGTTACAATCAAGCTAATGGTTTGTTTGTATGATGGAGGAGGAGCAGCAGTGGGTAGGCCTGATAGGGAAGCAGGGGAGGTGATTTGGGGCCCAGGCGACATGAGGGCATGTTGGGAAGCGTGTTTTCAGGAAGCGATGGGGAGGGTCCCGATTGTCTGTGTTCTCGCGCTTCACTTGCTAACTGGAGCGTGTGGGTGCATGGAGTTCAGGAGGACCCCCGCAGTCTCTAAGCTCTCCGTTGACAAAAGCATTAAGCAGCCTCCTCCAACCTTCTTCAGTAGCACCAACAAAATATTTTTTTAACTTTGTTTTTTATATATATATATATATATATATATATAGTCTTAAGTATGCTGACTTCTGTCAGAGCAAAGTATTGTATGCGTTTCCTCTTTGTAGATTTTGACAGAGCGTCCCAGGGCCTCCTTCATTCCATGTTGATGTAAACGAGTAATGTTGATGTGTGAGAGAGATGAGTCATTATCAGGTTTGCTGTAACTAGAGGCGGCCTGAGGTCACAATTACATATGTGCTGTTTTTAAACTTGTGATTAAAGCGTTGCAGACATTGTGCGCCTCTGTTGCCAGCAGCTTTTTTTATGCTGCTGTGTCAGAGTCACAGGCACCACACCTGTGTTTTGACACCTGCACGTGCGTATAACTGTATGTAAAGTGTAATGTGGGTGAGATGCATGTGTGGCGCATACTGTTTGTAACGGTAATCCCAGACTCTCTGCGTGGAACCCCCCCCCCCCCCCCCCCCCCATATGGCCCTGCTGTCTCTGTCTGAGAGGAGCTGTGTCTTTGTCTCGGCGTGAGGGGTGGGCACCCTGTGTGTCTGGGTGGAGCTGGGGGCGGGCTGAAGGATAATTGGAGGTCATTGTTTCGCCAGCCCCCTCGTTGACCCATGTAGGTCAGGGGCTGGAGTTGCAGATCAATCAAAGCGTATATGTGCGCCTCTGGGCTGTGAGGCCATTTCAGTGCATTCAAGCAGGTGTGATTGACGAGATGGTTTGCAACAAGCTTGGCGTTACGCCGCACGCGTTCGTCTTTCAAATCTGATGTTTATTAAGAGATGAACGCACACTCTCGCTGACGCCACCCTTGTTCCGGTACAAAATAAATGCCATACATGCTTCGTTTTGAAACTTGGTGTAGGATCTGTGCATTCTTTACTAGACTCTGGTAAACTAGCTTTCACTGAGAGGAGGAAAAGGACTAATGTATATATTCACCTTTTTAACATAAAGACACTGATACTCTCGCTAAGCTGGGTTATATTGATTGCAATGCCAATAAATGTCCATTTGAACCCTGAGCTGGTGCTAATCATTGATTTTCCATGTAGAGAATCATTATGTAACTGTTGTGATGTTGCATATTAAATATAACCCCCTTTTTCTCTACCTTCTCTCCAGGCCCGCCCGCCCCTACCTCTCTGTTTCAGCCTCCGCGGCGTCCCGGCCTCGGCACGGTGGGGAAACCCATCCGGCTCCTTGCCAACCACTTTCAGGTGCAGATTCCCAAGATTGATGTCTATCACTATGATATCGACATCAAGCCTGAGAAACGGCCTCGGAGGGTCAACAGGTAAAACCTCAGATAGTTTTTAGCAGTAATTATTTTTCATGTATCTTAGGTATTTATGACTTTGAAATGCCAGTTGTATCTGTAGCCAATATAACCACATACTGCCCAAGGAGAAACTTGTCTCTGAGGTTTTAGATTCTAGTAAGAGCAGAAAAGAGAAGCATTTACTATATTGCAGTATGAAACTGTATCCCTATTTGTGTTTACATGGTCTCTAATATGTATGTGTGTGTGTGTGTGTGTGTGTGTGTGTGTGTGTGTGTGTGTGTGTGTGTGTGTGACCATCCTGTTGCCTCTGCCTTCCAGGGAGGTGGTGGACACCATGGTGCGGCACTTCAAGATGCAGATCTTTGGAGACCGACAGCCTGGCTACGATGGGAAGAGGAACATGTACACAGCACATCCACTGCCAATAGGGAGAGACAGGGTTGGTGTCTGAAACACTTCAACATTCACACAGATTCATGTCTTTTAAAAACTGTGTGTTTTTCAACATCCGCCTGAAAAATGCCCAAGAATATCAAGACGTTTTTTTCATTCAGTTATGATTATGTGAATTGGTAAGTGTTTTTATAGCACACTTTTCTGAGGATATAATTTCTCAGCTATTGAAACTAGTCATTTTCAAATAGTCTGGCTGCTGCATTATGAGCAATGGATGCTTTAATTAGGGAAATTCGTGTCTGACCTCTAAATAATACATTTCTCTCTTGGAGCCTTTCTGTCTTTGACTCTGAACCTACAGAGACAACATCAGAATACTAATGTTAAGATACAGTAAATGGAAAAGTCAGTGGAGCTGTTCCTTTATGTGACATTTAGTTGTCTGTGTTTGGCCTTTGACCTCATCTCTGTAAATGAGAAATTCACCACCAGACAGAAAAAGTAAACATGATTTCAAAATACATTGTAGCAATAGTAACCAGAGCGAAGTGGAAGTGAAGCTTCCTTTTTAAAAAAAAAAAAAAATATCTTCATGTTTGGCAAAGGCAATAAATGTAACATTAAAAAATCATTCACATTTCTACAATAATGAGAATTACATCTCTTTCCTTCATTAAGAGAATTTGTTTTACACCTGTTGACTCGATGCGGATGCACTAATGAAATGTTTTAATGCTGCCTCATCTTTTGTCATTTCAAAGGCAAATTGATCCACCAGGGATTCTTAGGTGTTGCTGTCTTCTTTCAATTTACTTTGCTTTTGGGTTCTCATATCTTTCCGTCATCCTGTTCCTCACTCAATGTTCTCCTCACTCGTTTTTTTTGTTTGCCTCACTTCCTTTGTCCTTTTCCCCTCCTTCTCTGTCCTCGCCTCCCTGACACTCTCTCTCTCGCTCTCTCTCTACTCGTAGGTGGATCTGGAGGTGACCCTGCCTGGCGAGGGGAAGGATCAGACGTTCAAGGTGTCCTTGCAGTGGGTGTCCGTGGTCAGTCTTCAGATGCTGCTGGAAGCCCTGTCAGGCCACCTTAACGAGGTCCCCGAAGACTCTGTTCAGGCTCTGGATGTCATCACACGGCATCTGCCTTCCATGAGGTATCGCGATTCGTCCATCTGTGTCTTTTTAACTGACACATCAGCCACATTTTCTTAGACAGATTTATTGCTTTTCATCTTGAATTTGTCTGTATTACTTAATTTCCTGCTGTCACATGTCTCTCTGATCAAATCAAATCTAACTCTGCTATAGGTTTGTCTCTCCACAGTTCATTACAGTGCTATTTTTTCAGGGAATTGACTCACATCAGCTTTTGTCACATTAATGCAACAATTGAATTAATCTTCACATCATCTTACTTCAGCTCACACACCAAATTTACTTGACACTACTGCATTATGAGAAACTGTCATATATATCTTTTTAATATGGTATTAACCTGGTGTTTGTCTTTTTGTGTGTATGACTAAACTACTAGATGAGTTCTTGAAGCAAAAACAATACAAGCATCTTTCCCAGACTTGATTTCATATGCATTTTATGCAGTTTTGCAAATGTATGGCATGCTTCAAGTGTCCAGTTACACCAAAATTATTCAGTTCACTTCATCAAAATATTTTTTACTGTAGGCTGTTGAACTCATATTTTATAGCATAAACTGGGGACATGAATGAATATTTTGCACCTGCCACTCCTGGAAAATAATGATGCTCTTATAAGCTGCAGTAAGGTTGTTTGAGTCCATGTTAATTTATCAGTTATGAAGTGGGATAGTGGCCATAGTCAATGTTGTTTTTCTGTAACACAAAAAAGATCTTAATTCCATGACGGCAGTCTTTTATAGAAATAAAATGGGGAAACTTTAGTGATACTATCTGATTTTAGAACTTGTGGTCTCTTAAGCAGAACGCTGGAATGACTCAGTCGATGATGTCAGTCATTGACCTTCTGCGTTTGTGCACACAGGTACACTCCAGTGGGGCGTTCGTTTTTCTCCCCTCCGGAGGGCTATTACCATCCTCTTGGTGGAGGTCGGGAGGTGTGGTTTGGTTTCCATCAGTCTGTCCGTCCTGCCATGTGGAACATGATGCTCAACATCGATGGTAAGACCTTCACTGCTGTGGGGGGATTTTAACTTTGCTCTGAATCCATTCATAAAAACAATCACCTTGTGTGTGACTACACCTACTGTGTTCTCTCTCTGGTTGTTAGCTCATGTACGTTTTAACTAACTGATATGATGAGTCTTTTTGTGTCTAATGCCGCAGCCTCTGCCACAACTCAATACTCTGCTCAGTAAGATTTAATGTGTTTTCTATGTGCAAATAATGTCGTATCTCTTTTACCCCACAGTGTCAGCCACTGCTTTCTACCGTGCTCAGCCTGTGATAGAGTTCATGTGCGAGGTGCTCGATATCCAGAACATCAACGAACAGACCAAACCACTGACGGACTCGCAGCGTGTCAAATTCACCAAGGAAATAAGAGGTGGGCACTCGTTACCAGCACACACACACACTACACACAACTTGTATGACTCAGTGTGTATTCAGTTCACCACAGAGATTACATGTAGGTGTGAGCCTGCGAGGCACACGCATGTTTGTTTTTATGCAGTGTCAAAGAAGTAAAGAAACTGCACCCACTCCTGACACATACTCATGGCTGTATTTTCACTGCTTAATCTCCACCAGTGCTGAGGACTTGTTTCTTAACCTTGGGGAAGAAAGGATTAACAGAAACTAGAGAGTCTCACATCAGAAAATACGTCCATGAGATTCACAGAAGTGTTCACATTTAATTGAATGCAAAAACCACTGCTGTTTGAAGCATCTCTGGTCTCTTCTTGTCTTCATCTCTGCTATTGTTACTGCACAAAGAGCCACTAAAGTAACCTTGCAGGAGCTACTTGTATTTTTCAGAGGCCATATTTTCAACGATAGACACTAGTAAACTGTCTGTATGCTCCATGTGGTTTGTTTAATTGAGTTATGACAAATGTCTGAAAGGAAACTGCAGAGAGCTGTAAAAACCCCTCTACACAACTGGCTGCCCTGTCAGCATTTATCTTTACCATGGCCTGAAAATGCCTGCAGAGGAACAGAGGAGTACAACTGCAACCAGCTAGATTCAAGAAAAGATATCAAAGTATTTGAAATTGCAGATGGTGAGAGATGGGTCCTGCACATTTTCATCATTTTCCAACGTTTTCTTGTGTCTTTCGAGCAGGCTTGAAAGTTGAGGTCACACATTGTGGTCAGATGAAGAGGAAGTATCGTGTGTGTAATGTCACTCGCCGACCTGCCAGCCACCAAACGTAAGTACCGTTCTTGCACTCCAGGCCAGTGTTGTATGTGTAGGTAAAAGTCATAAGATTGTGAAGGATATCAAATCTATTCACAAGTCATGGTCATGTTTTTTCCTTTTTTGTGTTATTTTACACTCTCATACGGAGTCCATGTTCCATTTATTCACAGGTTCCCCTTACAGCTTGAGAACGGCCAAGCCATGGAGTGCACAGTAGCTCAGTATTTCAAGCAGAAGTACAACCTGCAGCTCAAGTATCCACATTTACCTTGTCTGCAAGTGGGGCAGGAACAGAAGCACACCTATCTTCCCCTGGAGGTGCGAAAGAGACTGTTTTCAGACGTTCTCCCTTTTGGTGATTTCCCGCTGTTGTTCCTTTCATCTGATTGATTATGTGTAATTGCTAAAAAGTTTCTTTTTTTTTTTTTTTTTTTTTTCCTGCTCTGTAGGTCTGTAACATTGTAGCAGGCCAGCGCTGTATCAAGAAACTGACAGACAACCAAACATCCACGATGATTAAAGCTACAGCTCGCTCAGCCCCTGACAGACAAGAGGAGATCAGCAGACTGGTGAGTGTCGTTTCCCTCTTGGGGTTGGAGCAAGAAAAGCAAGTAGATCAGCTAACGTCTAGTTTAAGGAACTGTAGGTTTGAAACTTTATGAGAAACGTAGAAGAATATTCTGCTTTAATGGTTCATGTAAACTTTTATGTCCTCCTTCTCCTCCTCACCCTTTTTTTCCCCCCAGGTCAAAAGCAACAGCATGGTCGGGGGCCCAGACCCTTACCTGAAGGAGTTTGGCATCGTGGTGCACAATGACATGACAGAGGTGACAGGGCGTGTTCTCCCAGCGCCCATGCTGCAGTATGGGGGCCGGGTGAGTACAGACACAGGGAGGGACTGTGGCAGGGTGAGTACTGGGCAGGGGCTGCACTCTGGGGGCGCGAGTCTGACCGGGAACGCACGGGGGGGGGGGGGAATCATGTAGTGAATGCTGGGTCATGGGGCAAGATCCAGGTTTAAAGGGGCTCCTTAATCAGAAAGATGAGATATTTATGAGCTAAATGATTTTTGATAATTGGATACAGTTTTATCGCAAATGAATTGAGCGGTGGATTTTTGAGCCACAGCTAATTAAACATTAATGCATATTCAGAATGGTTAAAAAGAGGCTGCTGTCTGAAGCAAGGTTTATGTTGCACTGTATTCCCATTACATGCAAGATTAACTTGAAGTTTGTTTGAAGCGATTAATTCAGGTGGTGACCAGATCTGGTATTCAATTTTAAAATATGCAGAACTGAAAGATCTGGAACTTGCCCTTTGTTATAATCCTTTGGTGCATTTCAGCAGTCTGTTCAGTGCGTGCATCTCCTTTTTAAAACACTCTTTCCCTTCACTGACACTGCTTGTAAACATGTAAATGATATTATGTTGCACGTAGACGAGGGCTTGGCTTTTCACTCGTCACATTCAGTAGTGTCAAAGTAGGTGGAGGAAATGAGACAAGGAGCTAGTTGCTGCAGACTGCTGAGATTCACCCTCTGAATCTCAAATCAGCCGATCCAGACTGTATGGTTCACACAGAAGAGAAGTGTAAACATTTTAGAGCAGACCTGTATGGACCTGAAAGGAAATCATTTGCATCCAGCTTGTCAACAGAAGACGTATCTGGGAAAATCTTTTATCCATTTTCCTGCAAAACTCTGACTCTTACATTAGTACGTTGTTATAAGATGTGAGCGGCTGCATTGAGATTCAAGGATTGTGTGTGTAAGGGGGGGAAAATGAATGTGTTGCCAACAGGAGGACGATAAGACTCAAAACCACCCAGCATCAAAGTAAAATGTGTCTGAAATATTCACTAAAGCTCGTGGAGTAAATCTGACTTTATCTCACATCTGAAAATCAAAAGGTTAATATAAATACTACAGGGGCTGGAATATAACTGTCCAATCAGATACAGCGTTTAATGATTCTGCTAAGACGAGATGAAACTTTTATGATCCCTGTGGGGAAATTGGTTCCCTCTTTGGCTGGTGCTCTGAACTTCACTGAAAATTGTTCCTCAGAATAAAAGAAGTTTCTTGCTTGAGAAGGAAAAAAAAAAAAAAAAAAAAAAAGAGCACTTATGCGCCACTGCCGAGATTAAATCCCACTATTGGCTGCCTGAACTATACGCTGGTTAATTTAAGATCCTATCACAACACTCCCTCTCTCCCTCTCAAAGACTTGGCCACTTGCCTGCTGGGATATCGAGTCTAATCGGCTTCCGGTGAAATACCCTTAAATGTAGACTGAGAACTTTTCCCATTTCTGTGATCACTTGGTATGAATGAAACACACACTCACTCTTCATTTTGTTCAGTGGCATGCTGGTTGTTGATGTACATACAGTTGCATCAAAGTTTTCACTAAGAGATGAACGCTCCCTGATGAGACTGTATGCACAGACTGCGATGGGAAAGGCTACAGTATGTTTGCTGTGTAACATGCACTGTGATGATATGTTTTATATTGCTGACGATCATTTATTAGGTAGTTTTGAATCCTGTACCTATGATCACGTTAAAGACTTTTGAGACAATCTTGTAATGAGATGGAGAAGCTCTTAACTTTTCTTGGCACACTCAAGTAGTTCACTGTGGTCACTTGTTTTGGAGAATGAAAGCTCTTAATGGCTTTTGGCAAATCTTGTTAACTTAACTGAAAGCCACTGCATTTTGAATTTGTATTCACAACCAAACCCGGACGTAGGAGCACTCACCTAATGATGTCTCTTTGAGTAGATGCAATCCACTTGTTCGCTTCGCCATAAAGCCATAAATCCATAAATCCCAGATATTTACATGCAATAAGGAAGTGATCCTTTCTCTTGTAAACAAGCCTCACAATGGATGTCTTGTGCAGAATATCAGACCTGTTTATTACATCTATACAATATTAGAAAAATCTGAAACTGGTACGAATATATCAAGTACCAGTGAGGACCCTTTCAGTGTGTTTACAAGACTTTGCTTGTGCACAGTCTAACAATGTACAGTGGGGCTGGGTGGGGTTTTAATACATTATGTTTGTTTGCAAATGGAAGGGAAATCAAAAGTGTGGGTTGGGCTGTAGTACCTTTTGTATTGGTTCATCCAACCGGGGGGTTGACTAAGAGAGTAGGGACTCTCTCCACAGAATAAAACAGTGGCCACGCCCAACCAGGGCGTGTGGGACATGAGAGGGAAGCAGTTCTACGCTGGCATCGAGATCAAGGTCTGGGCTGTGGCCTGCTTCGCCCCGCAGAAACAGTGTCGGGAAGACCTGCTCAAGTGAGTCATAGACCTTTGTCATATTATGTTGTTGAGACTTGTCTCAGAAATGTGTTTAACAACAAGAAGGGAAGGTGACAAAAATAAGGCAAATACAGTTGATGCACATAACAAACACACACACACACACACACACACACACACACACACACACACACACACCCCCCCCACACACACACACACACACACACACACACACACACACACACACACACCTTGTTGTGGGATGGCAGCATATCGGTCCAGCCTGAAATATCTCACCTACTAATGTATACATGGCATGACATTTTAACACACACACTCATAGTTCCAAGGCAGTGTATCTTAATGACTTTGTTGATCTCCTGACTTTTCCTCTGGTGCCACCAGCATGTTGACATTTGTGAATCAGAGTGAAATGTCTTGGCAGCTGTGGGATGGATTACAGTGGAATTTGTTGCAGACATTTATTATCACAAAAAACCCTCACAATTAATGACATTCCCATCAGACGGTTGCTCTACCGCACTTTTTTTTTTTTTTTTTTTTAATGTTACTTTGCATGTCAGCAAATGTTAAGATGCTAAAATACCGAATTTAACGACGAGAAAAGAAAAATGTTTAACTTCACATTTAATTAGTGGAATAATACAAGAATGGAGGAGGCACAGGACTTTAACCATTTCTGTATTTACCAAGACAGCAGTACACAAATTGCTTTTCACTTTATTTATTTATTTTTTTACATCAACCTTTGGCCAATTATAACATTTACATCACCCCAATTGCTAAATATCAGAAACACATTTTAACTCTTAATGTTGTAATAATAAAATGTTCTAATAATGTTAGAGCCTCTATAGGTGATGGTGTAGCCGTTGACTTATTATACTCTGCAAATACAATGATCTTGCATATATTTAATAAATCTACATGTACCTGCTGTTTTGAATTTTTTAAGATGGTCTCTGCTTATGCTCACACTGCTGATACACTGCTGACTTCTAATGAGCTTTTAATGCTTGTCACTAGGAGCTTCACTGACCAGCTGCGAAAGATCTCAAAGGATGCTGGGATGCCCATTCAAGGCCAGCCTTGTTTCTGTAAATACGCCCAAGGAGCTGACAGTGTGGAGCCCATGTTCAAACACCTCAAGATGTCTTATGTTGGTCTGCAGCTGATTGTGGTCATTCTGCCTGGAAAAACACCCGTCTATGGTAAGGAGCCGAAACTGAAGAGGGTCTCATGTGTAGGATGAGCTTCATTTTTTGACTCTACAGGTAATTACTTTTTCAGCTAAATTTCTGTGATATTGATCTTGGTCACTTCCGTCTTCATCCGCAGCTGAAGTGAAGCGGGTGGGCGATACCCTCCTCGGCATGGCCACCCAGTGCGTGCAGGTGAAGAACGTAGTGAAGACGTCCCCTCAGACCCTCTCCAACCTCTGCCTAAAGATCAACGCCAAGCTGGGAGGCATCAACAACGTCCTGGTGCCTCATCAGAGGTCAGCATGGACTTTGTACTTTCCTAGTTGCAGTCCAGATGGGAGTCTCGAATGCTTCTTGGGTTTGAATGTTGGAGATTTCTGAGATGCTTACTGAATATAAATAGTCCCCTGGAAATCATGTGGTAAAGAGCATTCTGAACTGAAGTATTAATCTGCATAATTTTCATATAAATTTTGCAGTTCCTGGCATTTACTCAGTCTGGTGTTTCTCTTCTCAGAATCTTGAGGAGTAAATATTTGGTCGGCATTTAACTTTTGTATAATGATATTTGGATCTTTTTGTCCTCAGTTTTCTTCCTAGTCATGCTGGTTTTGGTTGACACTTTGCACCACAGCACTGTAAATCATATTCTCACTCAGTCTCTTTTGTGTGCGTCCTGTTCTCGGTCACAGGCCCTCTGTGTTCCAGCAGCCGGTCATCTTCTTAGGTGCTGATGTGACACATCCTCCAGCAGGTGATGGGAAGAAGCCGTCCATCGCGGCTGTGGTGGGCAGCATGGACGGCCACCCCAGCAGATACTGCGCGACAGTGCGTGTCCAGACGTCGCGACAAGACATGTCGCAGGTAACGTCTCGGCAGGACATGTCCCAGGTAACTTCACGCTGTTTGTACTTAATAGTGAGAGTGAGCTGAAACAGTCAAAGGGTTTACTGACTAGGTTATTGACAGAAAATATTCATATTCTGATAATTTGATGAAATTTCAAGCAAAAGTACCCAGTTCGAGCTACACAAATATGAGGATTTGAGACTTTTCATTATCATATATGATCATAAATTCAATATCTTTTGACCTAAAACTGACATTTGGATTTTCATTCTGTCTAGAAGATGATCATTTGTATTAATTCCTAAAATCTGTCAATTGAGTTTGAATCACTTTGGCATGTTCCAGCCTGCCGCTCACTGCTACCTTATTTATATCAATTTTAAGTATTTTCTTTAATCATGTCAGTTTTAAACTCAGTTTTATGGACACATCTCTTCCATCAAAGTCTGATGGATCCATAAACTGCAGTTTACTGTGTTTTTTTTTTGGTTTTTTTTGTGAACCTCCCCCTTCCCCCTTTTCTTTCTTCCATTCTGAGTCTAAATCAGATGTTATTGTCTCTCCAGGAGCAGCTCTTCAGCCAGGAGGTCATCCAAGACTTGACCAACATGGTGCGGGAGCTGCTCATCCAGTTCTACAAGTCCACGCGCTTCAAGCCCACACGCATCATCTACTACCGTGGCGGCGTGTCTGAGGGACAGATGAAACAGGTGAGAGATTGGCAGTATGTAGCAGGAGTTTTAACACATATTTTTATACTTGTCTGAAGTATATTATATTTTTGGCATTTTGGTGTCCAAGTCACTAAGTGTGAGTCATTATGCATAGGTTACCTTTCAAGTGTATGCATGTTTTTGTGTATTTTCAGGTGGCGTGGCCAGAGCTCATAGCCATCCGCAAGGCATGTATCAGTCTGGAGGAGGATTACAGGCCGGGCATTACCTACATCGTGGTCCAGAAACGTCACCACACTCGTCTCTTCTGCTCTGACAAAGCTGAGCGGGTCAGTGGGAGTTCACTCTGCCATGGCGTGTTCATGTTATGATTTTCTACTGTACAACTATATGTATGAACTGTCATGTCACTGATTGCCCACTACAGGTTGGGAAGAGCGGTAATGTCCCAGCCGGCACCACAGTGGACAGTACCATCACACACCCGTCCGAGTTCGACTTCTACCTGTGCAGCCATGCTGGGATTCAGGTGAGAGATACGCTACATAGAATGGCTCAACTTGATAAGAATTCAAATGCAACTTTGAATTATTTCAAAGCTGATAAAGAGATGTGGAGACCTGGAGAGAGCTGGAAATGTTGCAGGGATTTTGCACAATAAAATAAAATTATGGTTAAAGGCCATTATTTCAGTGGAAATTGTCTTCAGGGCTACGGCAATTTTGCTCTGTGGTTACCACAGTAATGATGCTTAATAACAATAAACGGCGTGATTGAGATGCTTCTTTGACCCATCAGATGGTTTGGCTGTTATCTAAAGTGATACACTACCCACAGATCTTTTCATAAAACATTTCTCCCTTTTTAAATTTAAATGTAAAAGATGGCTGTAAAAAAGCAAAAACAAAAGAGGGTTACACTTGCAGTGATTTGTAACGATACAGCACATGACTCCTGATCAGGAGAACTCCTCAGTTCACTCACTGACAAGCCTGATCTGAACATTTCAGAGTGTAGGCCACCTCATCACACTGCGTTTCATGAAATCATCAGGACACTATTGACATGTAACTTATTATGTCGTCGCCCCCCCCCTCAGGGAACCAGTCGTCCCTCCCACTATCACGTCCTGTGGGATGACAACTGTTTCACGGCCGATGAACTGCAGCTCCTCACCTACCAGCTGTGCCACACCTACGTCCGCTGCACTCGCTCCGTCTCCATCCCAGCACCAGCCTACTACGCCAGGCTAGTGGCTTTCCGAGCCCGCTACCACCTGGTGGACAAAGACCATGACAGGTAAGGGATTCCTGGATAGTTGTGGTTCAGGAGAGCTCATATCTGAAGTGTATTAAAACTAGAATAGTAATCCATCTGTGTGACACTATTTGAAAGGCTGCTTAGAGGAATGATGTATCGAGAGGCATTTGTATCTTTGCTGGTTTTTTCAGTAATGTGTCATCAGACAGTGTATACACATCTCAGTTTTTAAGTCCGTCAATCAGGACCCTCCTGGAGCTGGTGAATGTTATGACGTCAACCACTTAGTTTTCACCTCTCTACTGTTCATTTCCTGCCTTTTTGTGATGTGATATCATTCGTGATGGAGTAGGGGGAGTAAACGCTGCCTTTCTCTATATTCCAGCGCTGAAGGCAGCCATGTGTCGGGCCAGAGTAACGGCCGGGACCCCCAGGCGTTGGCCAAGGCAGTTCAGATCCACTATGACACCCAGCACACCATGTACTTCGCCTGAACTAGCGAACACGTCAGCCAGTCCATCCGCGGATTCCCCTTCTATTTTTTTTTTCTGTCCTTTTTTTTGCCAGTCTCTCTCTTCTCCCATTTCTCTCTCTCTCTCCTTGTAGTCTGTCTCTTTCTCTTCACACTCACTCTACATTTTCTGAATCTGCACCAAAGCAGCTCTTGGACAGGAGAATCTGCTGTGTCTTGATGTCCAGCAGTTTCTGTTTTATGGAACAATCTCCAACCAGCGTTCCCAATTGAGCTGCCTTTCTAACCAGCAATCCAGCACTGTGAACCCCGAGGGTTCCCAGTGCACAAAAGGAAAAAAAACGAAAAAACAAAAACAAACCATACACACACATACTATAAGTTGAGCCATTATTTTTTAGTTTGTTTTTGTTTTTTCTATTTGAATGTCTGCACTCTTGTGTTTGTAAAATACACTGAGCAAGGGAGTGGATTGACACAATCTGTCAGCACAGCTCTTCAGCTCTCCCAGCTAAGCAGGACTCTTATCTACTTTTACCTCAAAGCCCCTTTGGGCGAAATCTGTCACAAGGTCTTGGGTTTATTGGGTAGTGGGGAGGGAACTCTACATGAAAAGAGATGGAGGGGAGTTGACCTTTTGAGAATGATATATATATTTTTTCCTTTTTATGAGCGTGTGTTTTAACTTTTTCTCCTTTACAGTCTTTTACAAGCGAGGTGACCAGGGTGTCCATGCCCATTTATTACTTTCCTCCCATTTTAACAAAGAATACGCAAGTCTGTGTGTGTGCATGTGTGTTTGTGTGCGTGTGTGTGTGCGTGCATCTCTGTATATACATGTACTGCTGTATGAGTGTGTGTTTGTGTGTTCACGTGTTTCATGGCAGGCCACTGAATTGTAAAGGGAAATCAAGGAGATAACTGCTGTAAATGCCTCAGATTTGTTTTTATATTCACACATACAGTACAAATAAGCATATATTTACATCTATAGAGCAACTTTGAGACATATGACTTAAACTGGCCTCATAGAGGCTGGTGGTGGGTATTTGTAGCAGTCCTGGGTCACTTATTAATTGAAATGCTTTGAGTTACATTTTGAACGTCTGTGCATCAGTACAAGATGTGTGGGATTTGCACCTTTGGGAGCCAGCTGCTCCTTCTTGTGCCTCCAAAACATCATTTTGAATCCCAGGAAAAATAAGTGGCTTCATCCATTTCAAGTAGTAAGTGAAGCCAGGTCTGATGTGTAGCAGTAGTAACTGTGGTCTGGCCTGTGACTGGCTCAGTATTGGGACCTGTTGATGGCTGAAGGCATTAGACACAGAGTATGGTCTTATCAGCCTTGCTTTCTGTGTGGAAAAAGCAGGATCTTATTTTTCCTTGGACCTGATTATCCGAAAGATTATATGATGACGACACAGCTGGACGTTGCGTTTTTATTTGAGTTTTGTAGTTTCAAGGGCCGGAAACCAACGTAGTTTTTTGAGGTCTCCTTTGCTAATACTGGCCAACTCATTGCACTGACCCGGGACGCTAGGCAAGCAACAGAGGGCACTCTCAATCTCTCTTACCTTTATGCATTTATACATATGAATCAACAAAGCAGATTTGTAAAAGTTTAATATAAGATGTTTTGTGGTTATCTTAAAAACTGTTGTTTTAGAATTAGTAGTTTACCATTGATGTTGTTGTTGTTATTGTTGTTGTCAATGTTGTTACTATTGTGATGAAATTTTAAGGATGGCAGCAAAGCCAGTTATATAGTTACTAGTGCGACTTCAGGAATAGACTTCGGTTGTTGAGCTGCAGGTTAAGGAGTAGAGCTTTGGGTTGGAAACATTTTTTGTAGCATACTGGCTTATGGTGAGAAGAAGTAGGCCCCAGGATGGATGAATTCATGCTTCCTCTGTAGGTTCTGATGTGAGTAAAGGTTAGCGGCAGATTTAAGGTGTTGTGTAGCACTCCAACTGGTTAGACAGATCTGCCGCGGTGTTCGTCACTCAGCTGATATCGGTTGGTTTTGATCAGATAGTTGGAGACAATCAGGGATTGTAATTGGAATGAACCTAGATTAAGCGATTTGTTAAACGGTTTGCGATAGGCAATGAGTTGAATTTTTAGACTTTTTAAAAATGGTTTCTATTACTCTGTGTGTATTTGAAGTATACCCATCTTAAAGTCTCTACTATTTAACAGTGTTTTTTTCCTATTTTTATGCATTTTTAACACTGGATTAAATGAATTGACAATAAGCATAAGCACTGCCCTTGGACCCCCTGTACAAACACTCAGCAAACTGTTGCCAGAGGGAAAAAGATAGTGATGTGACGTGGTGACAGTTGCACAAGTGGTGCCCCCTGGTGTTGCGATTGGATAAAGATGCAGAACAGAGATTTTGGAGAAATAGTCGGCGTGCACGCCTCATCAGGGGGGGACAGCTCAGTGAAAACCCTTTTGTAATAAACCACCCGTAAAGCAGCAGGTTTACTATGAATGAGTTTGAGCACCTGCCTGTTGAAGACGTGGGCGCTGGCATAGACCGAGAGCAGAGAAGCAGCAAATGAGGAGGACAAGTGGAGGGTGGTGGGGAATAGGGAGGGTGTTGTCCAGGCATTGCATGCAATAAGTTTTACTCTGTTTAAAAGGGGCAGATCAGTTTCTCAAACATGCACTAGTTTTACCAAGCCAAGCGGGCTGTGATTGAATATTCATCTGGCATCTCTAATAGGGAATGATTTGATGTTTTAAATCACATGATTTGATCATTGAACTCCAATCAGATAAATGATCACTCCCTGTTTGTAACATGACATTGCAAAGCAATATAAACCCAGTTCTAGTTTTCAAATGTGGAAAAACAAAGCTATAATTCTACTCATTGTGGTTGTTGGTCTACTCTCGCTATTGTGTCTCTGTACTTTTATTTTTTTAATTTTCTGTTTTTCATTTGCTTGTATCAATCAGTGGGAATGTGCATTTGGTGGAATAGTTATGTAGGCTTTAGACAATTTTCTTTTAAAGTAACAAAATTTAGACTTTGCTCGCCTGCATGCCAGAGTATTGTCCTTTTTTTTTAAAAAAAAAAAGAAAAAAAACCTTTTTGGAATCATATTTATTATGAGAGAAAAAAATATAAATGCTTTTTTTTTTTTTTTTGGGTAAATGTTTATCTACTTAGTGGGACTGTTTTAGGCTAGCAATATTTGTCCAGTCTCTCTAAGGTGTGTTTTAAAGATTCCTACACAAACGTCAGTAATTTGGGAGGTACAAGCTGTTTTCTGAGGTGAGGGGGGGGCCGGTTCTTTGCGTCGTGTTCAAATTCAAACGAGGTACTTTCTTCAAACCTGGACCCGTTAAAGACCGAAACCCCTCTCCTCTTTGCCAGGTTACCGTAGCGAGCATCCATTTTTGTCTCCTCGTTCCTGGAATGTACCTGTGGCCACACCTTTTGATGGGGGTGGGGTGGGGGGGGCTCTCCTGTCTCCATGGCAACTCTGCTGACCCCTCACAAATGCACTTCCTCTTTGTGAAGGGGTCTCCGTGGCATCAGCGGAGCAGGATTACCTCTTTTTAACCTTTTTAAAAAAAATAAATAAAAAAATCGGTAATTCTTTCTGTGCCCCGATAGAAAGAGAGCATGAATTATTTTTTAAATTCCTCTCACTTTGATATATTGTTATATCTTAACAGATTTGTAATTTGACATTGTGTATTGTGTATTTTAATTTTGTTTTATTTTCCCTTTTTGGTTCCTTTTTGGGGGTTTGTTACAGCTCTGCTCTGTTTCTTTTTTTTCTGCTAGTGGTCTCTGAAGCTGTGTGTGATTGTCTAATAGCAATAGAACCGTAGAATTGGAACATTCCAATTCCGTGAATGGAACGTTCCAATCCTGTGAATGAACGGAACCCTTTCTGACCAGTTGTGAGAGGGCGGGGCATGTTCTAGCTCCACCCACCCACCCCACCAGCAAAGGGCCATTCACTCACTGTTATTGCTATTATGTGACATGTTCAAATAAATCTTTTTTTTTTTCTTTTTTTTTTTTTTTTTTTTAGCCTGCAGGGAATTCTTGTGTTAATGTGCAAAGTAATAAATTGGTATTTTATGCCTATAACACGGTGTGTGCGTGTGTGTTCTCATCATTGATGACAGATGGCACGTTGTACTACTGAAGATGGTCTCTTACTGGACGTCCTCTATGGAGCTAGCTGACCAATTAACACCGAGGTGTGTGTGTTTTGTCACTAGATGGCATTCTTTACCAAGGTAAATGGGATCACATGATTACTGAGAACAGTAAAACATGAATGATGTAACCATTTCCTGACCTTGACGGTCATCGCATGAAGTGATCACAGCACCTTAATGATGCGTTTTTTTTTTTTTTTTTTTTTTTTTTTTTCACACAAGTTATTTTATTAGAGACTTGTTTTCCTATCGTGTTAAAACTATTTTAAGTGGTCATGTGCACATCCACCAAACCTCAGGTGCTGGATACAGAAAGATCCATGATACCTGCACACACCACAGCTCCCTTTTTATTATCACTGCTTCAACCAGCAGGTCCTCTTCAGGCAACTATGTACAAAAAATTATGTAGTATAAATATTAAGTTTCACATTCAAGTCTTGGGATAGTTAACAGTTGCCAGACACAAAATCTTTCACTCAACTTTTTTCTGAGAACTTCAGAAATGATGGTGTGGTTGCTGTGATGGCAATGCCTCCTCCTTCTGATGCCTCAGGTAAAAGAGTTCATGCAGTCAGCAGGTATGACCTCTCTGGACTAAAACACATTTGCCATAAATTCTGTATTTTTGGGTGTAAAATGTTATCAAAAAACACCAAACCTCATTTCCCCCCTTATGTGGTGATATTATGACATACATAAGTTGTTTTATTGGGAATCTAAACTATTTATTAAAATGCATAGAAGGCTGAAAGATAGTGCAAGATAAAGTGTAATTTCACTACAATCCTTTTCTGCACTTGTGCTCCTACACACACACACACACACACACACACACACACACACACACACACACACACACACACACACACACACATCTGTCTATCCTATTCACACAGGATGGCCATCATTGGTATGTGTCGCCTTCCTCTGCCTCCCTTTGTGTATCATCTCCTCTCTCGTTTCCTGTGTCCCGGCTGGTTGTCATGACCACCGTTACCAAGGAGAGCGGAGGCTACAGAAGAAAGGGAAACCTGAACCACAGATCTTGATGCCGCGATATTTAATTCATCGGCACAATGGAACACCAAGGTTCAGTGTGATGCAGATTGAGTGAGAGCGGTCTTGGGTAGAAGGGAAATTTCTGAATTGGAGACAAAGAGCTGCTGTCACATCCTTCTGTTACAGAAAGTATTTTTTTTTTCTCCTCTAGCTGTTTACTTAACAATATATTGACAATAACTATAATAAATGACCTCATATTTCAAACCATTTATGTTTCGGCCACAATTTTGCCACACTTCATTTTAATGAAATAATTAAGATTAAACACAAAAAGCAATGTTGAATAAAGTGTCAGAATTCTGGGTTGAAACCGTGTCATAATACAGAGGCGAGTGACTTTTTTTACCTGTAACCTGTGTGTTTCTCTTGTGGCTTTTCAGCATTTCAGCCTCATTGTTAAAGGAACCGTGAGCCTGCTTTGTAAAGCTGTTTCTCCCTCTCAATGCCGTTTCAGACAAAAAGGGCAAATGGAAGCTAATTTTTGTGAAAGCTCCTTTAAAATACATGAGTTTGTGCGGTATGAAGCAACACAAATGTGTGTAATCCCCATTGTAGAGGCCTCCCCCATGTTGTCTTTGTTAAGTGATCCACCTACAGACACTGCTCCATCCATCCCTCCCTCCTTTTGTTGTCTCACCCTCTTTTGCCCTCTCCC
>NW_019525439.1:1259805-1261012 GCF_002814215.2 Seriola lalandi dorsalis
TTGTTGTCAAGAGTGCAAGTCGCTGCGGGCTGAAAACTCATCACGTTAAGAATAACCTCATGTCACCCCACTGAATCGCACCCTGTCTCCTGCATTGTCCTCCCCTCCACTCGCACTAATTGCTCTCATTTAAAGAAATCCACCTTCTTCCTCTCCCCTCACTTGTCTTTACCGAGTCCTCTCCAACACGGCCCTTTTTTAAAAGGTCACAGGAATTTGTTTTTGCTGTGTGTTGCTGGGGAGCCGGAGCAGAGGCTTTTCCCCCGCCTGCTCTTCTTCTTACAGATGGTTGATTTAAACAGAAGTGATCCAGGAAATGAAGCTTATTCTGCTCTCGACGGCAAAAAAAAAAAGTAAAATATAAGCAATGCAAAGAGCAGGAAATTGAATGAGCAGTGAAGTGGAGGGCGGCTGGAGCGTTTTCTGAGGTGAAGCTTTGCGGCAACTTTGGCGTCTGTAGAGGAGAGTCGGTGTGGGTCAGAGCCGGGGTTCACGACCACTTGAGCTGCGATCAGATCAGTGAAAGAAAGTATTTTCTCTTCTCAAATTATTTTATGTGAATGAATTTCACAAACCTAATCTTGTGTAGTAGATTTATTTAGTTCCTTTCATCTCACAACCTCTCACATAGTCCTGACTGCTATTTCTCACTATCTTTTTTTTGTTTTTTAGTTTTTGAAGGTCCCATGTTGTATAAAGTGAGATTTCCATGTCTTCTTTGATTATAGATCAGGTCTAGGTTCTATATTAATACTGTGAAAGTATCAAAACCTCAGTCCAGAGAGAAATGCACACACAGCCTGTATTCAGAAACCAAGCCTTCAAATGAGTAGCGCTACAACTACATTAAGATGGTTTTCGGTTCTTAAAACGAATATATCTTATTATGGATATCAACACAAAAAATAAAATGCCGGAAAAATGTAAAATATGAGACCTTTTTTAATATAACTACACAGCTCAATATACAGGTTTTTGGACTTAAGATGCTGAAAACAGCCTCTCCTCATGAGACGAACCTGCAGGCATATAAAGTACCTGTGAAACAGATGGCAAAAGAAGGAAAAACAATTCTTAATATGAAAATGTCTAAGAATAGTTTAGGAGTCAGAGGCAGGTGTTGTGTTTTGGGGAGAACAGGTAGCTCGAACTGATGGATGGCTTTTCAGTATTTTTAGCGAAATGAAAAAAACCCTCAAATCCTGGC
>NW_019525439.1:1261062-1370308 GCF_002814215.2 Seriola lalandi dorsalis
TCCTGGGGTTCAGTGTTGCTTTCGTAGGTTTGACTGTCAACAGCGGGACTAAAGATGAACTGATGCTCTATTTACCCAGAAGTCTCACTTTGCGGCCCTGATTTGTTATTAATGCTCTTGCTGGAACCGGATTGACCCATTTGGGCTGCGTAAATACCAAAGGAAGCGGCTGGGGGGAGGGTGAAGCCGAGCGGCAGCTGAAGTCTGAAGTGGCCTTGTCAAGGCTTGGACCCCGGCGCATTCATTGTCAACAAGGAGACTCGAAGGCTGGAAACAGCAGCAGTGTCTGATGAGGTGTGCTGCCTGTTTCCCTCTGGAAAAATGCTTTTTTTTTTAAATTACATAACACAGATAAAAAAGCTGCTCAAATAAGTGACTGGAAGAACCTCTTTTACAGCTGATTGTTCCTCTTCAGCGGATATTTGTTGTGTGAGGACAAAACACTGGATTTACGTCGACTAAGAGGTAAAAAGCTACGCCAATTTTTATTCTGTGTAAGCGAGCATCATTATTTTCACCCTTGCTGTGACAGGATACACTCATAGCGGCATCAGTGGCCTTGAATCCAAGTATCAGGTTATATCAGCCTGATCCATCTCGGTAAGGCTACACCAAGCCAGCACCAAGCCAGCAGAGTGACACTGAAATACAGTGCAGCTCAACAATCGGCCTCCTGGGTTTGAACCACAGTCGAAGGCAAAGAACCACATCCACGCACAAGAAACCAGCCTGGCTGAGATCCATTTCATCCACACGTCCTGGACTGTGAAGCCTGATTGATCCTGCCACAGGTGGCTGCACAGCTATCGGCTACTCAATAATGCATTGACTCAAGCTCAGGAGTGAAAAGGAAGGGGAAAGTGTGCGAGCCTCTGATGCTCTCAATAGGCGGATGACTGTCAAGAGAAAGCAGGCGATTACATCTGCATAACCCAGTGACTTCAGGACACGTGGAGGTGAAAACAGTGAACCGATGTTGAAGAGGAAAAGAAAAATGGCTGCTGACAAACTGACACTGGGGCGAGGACCATAAGAAGCTTGGCCAAGCCAGACAACAGAAAGACTAGTAAACCAAAGCAGCGGACTTTGAAGACCAAAAGAAGGAAAAGAACAAAATAGGATCTCGCCAAAGAGACAACTCTAGTAGTTCAAGATTGGTAATCACTCAGTAGAAGCAGTGAGTCTAAAGAAGTGTTGTCATCATGGTGAACACTGGCATGCAGCTGATCAGCTTCACCTGCGCGGTGACCGGCTGGATCATGGCGATCGCCGTCACGGCCTTGCCTCAGTGGAAGGTCTCGGCCTTCATTGGCAGCAACATCCTGACCTCAGAGATCAAGTGGGAAGGCATCTGGATGAACTGCATCTACCAGACCACTGGTCACATGCAGTGCAAGACATACGACTCCATGCTGGCCTTGCCTCCGGACATCCAGGCGGCCCGGGCCCTCATGTGTTTGGCCATCTTCATGGGCTGGCTCTCCTGCACCGTGTCCTGCTGCGGCATGAAGTGCACCACCTGCGCTGGGGACGACCGCCGGGCCAAGGCCGGTATCGCGCTCTCAGGTGGGGTTCTCTTCATTCTCACGGGCCTGTGCATTTTGATTCCCGTTTCCTGGACTGCCAACACCGTCGTCCAGGATTTCTACAACCCCAACGTGCCCCTGATGCACAAACGAGAGCTGGGTCAGGCGATTTATCTGGGCTGGGCATCTGCGGTTATTCTTATGATCAGCGGGGCTGTCTTGAGCAGCACCTGCCCCCTCATGGAGAGGAGTGGCAGATATCGCAGGGGTTACATAGGTCGTAGCTTTGCTAATTCACCCGCTTCGGCACCAGACCCCCCAAAACCTATCACAACCAACAGTCTCCCATTGAAGGAGTACGTATAGGAGGGGGAGGAAGGAATACCAGCAGGTAGAGAGGAGGAAGTGGATGCTGTTAAAAACTGTGTAACTGGTTCTTTCCAGGTTTTAGGTAGGTGGATTTGAGATCTATATTTATTATATATATTCAACCTATATTTTTGCTTTGTTTGTACATCTCTTTGTAATGTGAAACTTGTTTTCAATATTTCAAAAGATTCATGTTTGTTTGAAATTTGACTTTCACTGTGATTTATATTAGTGCCTGAAGAAAGCCTTCTGCCTTTACTGTCAAATCAACAGCGTTCACAGAAACGTCTGAATGTGAAGACGGCTTTTATGATGGCTTGTGTCGTGAAGACTGCAGTGATATTCTTTGACAGTGTCATTACCTCTTGATATGACACATAAAGCCTTGACTGAGTGTGGACACATCAAAATCGTGAAATAAAATAAGTTTGGTAAAGTGTGCTTAACTAACTCCTGTCTGTTGGACCTGTCTTTCTCCTTATGTGTGCTGGATCGTTTTGTCATTAACAAGACAACAAAATGGAACAGTGATTTTCACTGATTCAACACCGAGTATCAAATGATGCCACAATGTCCTTTTGTGGACAGAGGTTTACTTAGATATGTGGAAATCCTCCTCTTTATCTTGTATTACATATTTGTACATACAGTCTGGTGAATGTAGATATGTCCCATCCACGAACAGTTTTTATCTGACCAGATAAGAATCCAGTCCTCACCCTAGCATCAAAAGCATCCATCCAATGTACACACATATGTTTAGTCAGTTTAGTTTCAGTGATGCTAGTTTAGTTTTTCTCATCCGGTTCTTCTCTTCCAGCCTCTTCATGGTCTCAGTTTCACTTATGTTACTTTGCAGTCTCTTCATTGGGACTCCATGAAGAAGGACACTTTGTAAAGTGTATCTGAAAGAAGACGGAGAAGTAGTTAATTCACCTAGAGATCTTCAGCACCATTTATTTAACGATGCCAGCTTCAACTAAAACAAACGTTCTGTAAAGTGACATTACAAAAACATGGGTTTGCCAAGTCAGGTGAAAGGTTTTCCATTTTTTTATTTTCTATTTTATGCATGTTGGCCCAGGAACCAAGTCCCTTTAGCAGTCATTATAATAGTTAGTGAAACTTAGTGAAAGTCATTTTTGCTTTTGTTTTACACTTTTAAAGAGTTTTCCCATTAAATCTCTAAAGGTAGCTTCACATGACTGCACATACATTTGCTTTGACCCACTATCTAAATTAATAAATGAAATATCTATCAAAACCAAAAAAGGCTGAGAAATGCATGATACATCATCAGTACCTGATTTACAGATTATAGAGGTTGACTGATTCAAATGGTCAAATATGATAATTATTAAAAAAAAATGTACATTTTTTATCTGCACAAAACAATGTTGCAAAATACTTTGCAATAAAACAAGGATAAGACAATAATAACAAAAATGGTTAGAAAGTAAATACAACCTTAATTGAAAGAGTCAACATGAAATTATTAAGTTATTTCTGCACATCAACATTACACTGAAGTAATCAACATTGTACAGGGACGTTTTACCTGTGATGCAGTCTTCTGCACTGGGAGACTCCAAGGTTTTCCATCTCTTGGGAGCAGATTCCAAAAGGGAGAGATTGTCTGCTCTCAGCATCTGAAGCAGAGTTTTCCTCCTCAGAAATCTGAACTCACGAGTTGAGGAGAAAAAAAAAGACCCCGCACATATTGCAAACCAAAACTAACGCAAACCTAAAGATAAAGGATACTGTTGCCGATAGTGACGCTCGGCATCCTGCAGCCACTCCAGCATGTCAGCGATAGATGGGGTGGTGGCCGAGCGCTCAGTTACAGTGAGTACATCCAGGCTGTCTGTGTTTTGCTCGTACAGCTGGAGGACTGCAGAGACCTGGTTACTGATGGCATCTCGGGCAGACTGGAGAGAAGACCTGAAGGAAAGAGGTAGAGAGGGATGGATGGGTACATAGATAGTATATGTATCCTGTGCCTCAAAGTATAGTTTCAAACTATTGTTTAGCTGATATTGTGCAGCTCACATGTAACATATTCCCATTTACCAGTGGTGTGCCACTTGTTTTATTGTCTCATGCCAGTAGATGTGTGACAATAGATGCCAGGAGAACAGCAGCGAGATGCCAGTCAAAGTGGCATACCAATAAGAATCAATCACTATAACAAGAGTGGTACCCCATTGATGAACAATATGACAGTGAAAGTGGCATCTGTTAGTGACAGAGGAGTGACTCAGTTTATAAACCCCAAATAACAGCACCATTTCATAATCAGTGGTGGCATGTGACAACAAAAATCTGTATATGTTGGTGGGATGAGAGACATAATGTTTTTAAGTGCCATAAGCCAGTAACATGGCAACAGCATACCAATAATCAACAGTGATATACCACTCAGAAGGAAGTTTCAATCTCAGGGTCACTTGGAGTTGGGGGGTCAGTAAAGGCACATAGCTCATATTCGGACAGGCTGAGCTGGCTGTACATGGTTGCTGTTATGTGTGATTATATAGTAACCACATCAGACAGATGGCAAAAAAACATAGGTCGTGTCTGTAATGCGGTACATCTCAGGTAGACTGTAGACAGTCAGAGAGATGAGTCTGCACCTTGTACAACATGGTATTACAGTCATAATATAGGTTGCACTATTTGCCCAGTGACTTACATCTTCTCGTTGAGTTTGCCCAGTACGGTGTCCGTTGCTTGTAAGAGTTTGAAACGCAGCCGATCCTCCAGGTCAGGAAAGTCTCTGAGCGGTGTGTTGGAGATTTGGACGTTTGAAAGCGCTCTGGACTGCTCTGCCAAATTCCCGAGAGACTCCATCAGAGGGCTGCACTCGACCAACGCACTCTTCCATACTTTCTGATTGTTTTCCAAACTCTTGAAGCTTTTCCTCAGTGCTTGATGAAGTGATGCTACTGTGGGTTTGGACATTTCAGGTGACGGTTTTTATACATTAGTTTAGCCAAAAAGAAAGCTGCATTTGTACAATAAATTAATCCATGTATTTCAGTCTGTTTTCAACAGTTTTGGAGCAAAAGACTTCGTCGATACGATTTCTAAATCGTTTTGTAGTGTAAATATGTGGCTACTAAAACATCACATTTCGACCATGTTGCTTGAACACCATTTCCGTTCCCCTGATGTAAATACTGACGTTTGCTGCTATGATAGGTCAAGAACTATTTTACCGTGACGCTAGAAAACGCGCGTCCTAATTGGCTGATTCGCAGTGTTGGCTCCTCCCCGCGCGTAAATTTGAAAACGACTTTGTGAAGAAGGGAGAGACGAGGATCCGAGGGGAAAAAAAAAAAAACATAATCAGGTAATGAATTGTTTGTAAAATATGAATCACAATGACTGGAGAAAATACTTTGTTTAAGTCTTTGACATGTTGTTTGCGTGTGAATGAAACAATAAAATAAAGCAAGTCGGCCAAATTTCGGGGGGAAACTCAGGATGTTGCTAACGAACTAGCACTAACGGTTAGCTCGCTAACGTTAAGTTAGCTTCATTACCAGCCGGCCGCATGTCTGCAGTTTCTTTTTAAAAGGATAATAATGTAATCTGATGATATTAATGTTTCGAGTTGTCAAATGTGTTTGCACTGACCTCTTTCTCGCTGCATGTCCATGCAGACATGGCTCCCAGGAAAAGGACCACCAAACAACGGAAAAACAACCCTAAGTCGGCCAAGCTAGAAGCTTTCCTGGAGGATTTCGACAGCGAAGGTATATATCATAATATATATTTTTACTCGTGGTCGTGGCTATTACATTACTTTGTAATTAATACTAATGCATCATGACGGAGCATGTTATGGTTGTAGTTTGTCAATGTGGAGCCAATTTGGTTACTGGTTAGTATAATCTTGTTTTTGTAGTGAAAACCAGGGTTGGGCAACTGAAAGAGAAGATCAATCAGCTGCTGAAAGATGTTGACAACAGCTACAACATGGCACTTATTAAGCTTCCCAAGGCTGTCAGGCTGATGCCCTGGTTGGAGCATTGCAGTAAGTTGACACAGACACTCTGAAACCCAAACTACACTGATTCTATATACACTGTTCACACACTGAGTTTTGTAATTTCTGAATTCTATCAGGGTCTTGAAAAGTATTAAGAAGTCTGGACTTTATCTTTAATTTAAGTTGTTCTAAGGTCTTAAATTCTCCTGCAAAGGTCTTAAACATCTTTTCAACCCTGCCATTGACAGTAAAATTAGTTATGAAATATTTTTTCTATGTGATTTGAACAAAATCCAGTACTTTGTTCCAGACCTCTGACTTGTGTAAAATTCAAATGTATACCTGAAATTAGTTACTTTCTCATTGGTTAATTCATCCATCCATTTTATGCTGCTTATCCAGGTCCAGTTTATTTTAGACATGTTTATATAACTTGGAATTATTGTTTTCATTGATGTCTCATATTTTGGCAGGTATGACTGTGAAATAAGTATTAAATGGCATTCAATGTGGTATTAAATATGTCTTAAAAAGTCTTCCATTTAACTTGGTGAACCCTGTACACTATATTGTATGAGTTGCTTTTTGGCAGTAATATTTTACACATGCTTATTTTTTATTAATCACTAGTGAAATATTTCTAAAAAATACGTACACAATACATATATCTGTAGTCGCAAATATTAGGCACATTTGCATGAAACGTATCATCTGCACTATAGCTGTGTATATTCTGTCAAATTAACAGCTAAATTGGTTTATTCTTTAGAGGAGTTATTTGTAAGTTTTGCTTTTGCTACATAGCCAACATTAGCATTTACAGCTGTTTACTTACCAGTCTAGAAGAAACATTGCAAGTTCAGCGTCAAACTTCCTTTACTCACCGAGAGCTGTCTCCAGTGGTGAAAAGCAACACCAGTGTTAACTCCAGTTTCTATCAACTCTCTTCTTCTACTGAAGTTAGCAGCCCCAGGCCTTATCAGCCTGTCTTGTCACCTTCCCATTGCTACTCACTGTAGCCTCCAATCTCCCCTGAAGATGTCACGCTTCTCAGAGGCTGTATTACAACCTCTTGTATTATAAAGACAACAATGGCTGAAGCTCTTGCCAAGCCACAATCATCACCACCTATTCCTGGCAAGAAACCACGTTCGGTGGCAGAAGAAACTTACAAATAGCCCCTTTAACCAACATTAAATTTAAAAGCATTTACTGTTCTCTCTGTAGAGTCTGAGAAACCAAAGTCACCAGCAGTGGATGATGCAAAGGTGAGTCGATGATTTCTGTATCTCGTTCCATGTCTCATGATTCACAGTGTGACACAAGTTTCAGATTCTCTTTGGCATGTGCAGGCATAGCCTATGCTGTATTATACATTCATTCAGTCTTTGATTCTTGTCTGTCTGTTAACAGAGAGAAGAGGAAGCTGCTATTGTTGAGAGCGTTGTGGCTGAGGATCACACTGTCCTTCTAAAATCAGTCAAGAAAAGTATGTGAAAACTTGTTTTCAAAACAATTCTAAAAACTGAAGTTCTATTGACAATTCTGTTGATGCTAATTTGTCCAGATTCTTTCAACCCAGTCTAGAATTTAGGGCCTGGAAAACAACTTATCCATTTATTTTGTCTCCAACTCGCAGCGTCAAAGAAAAAGGGTGGACCCAAATCCAGTTCAGACGATGAAAACACCCCGAGCACAACAAGAAAGGTAGTGGCTCGTTTTCGTTCAGTCACATGAGAGAGAAACAATACATAGCTGACTGTAGCCTCATTGATCGTAAATGTATCTGTGCTATTTGTGTGCAGTCCCTTTGTGTTAAAATGCTTGTTCTTAATTTAGGGGAAAACTACAAGAAAGCCCCCAACTACATCTAAAAGGGCAAAGGCGCTGTCAGTCAGTAAGCAGAGCACCTCCATCAGACGGTAAGAAAGTTTTTTTTTTCTCTTTCTTTCTTTGCTTTTTTAAACCCCTTTCTGAAATTTAGTTGTCCAATAATGTGATGTAATATTAACATGTCTCTGGATTCAGATCGTCCAGGAAGCCTTTGGTGACGCCTGCCAGGAGCATGCTGGATTCTTCTTTGATGATGGGACCCACTCCCCTCATCACCCCACGCTTTGACCCCAGGTAAGCATCACACTTACATCTGCACTGCAACAGTTTTTAATAAAATACTAGTATAAGTATTTAACACTGAGGAAATTTCACCAACACATTTACTGTTATTTTCATAGAACACAATGGGCAAATAAATACCTAAACAATTGCATTAAATCTCAGGTTGATCTGTAAAGCACTAGCTCTTTTTATAAGTGGATCCTAGCATCTTTATATGAGCTTTATACATTAAATGGGCATTGGAGACTTGTTCTCTCAACTAGCTATCTAATTGAAATGCTGTTGCTCTGGATCTTGTGTTTTCTTTTCTTTTCAAAATGTAAAACTTTACCCACAGTGAAGGATTCATGATACTCACCATGACCCTCTTTACCTCAGGCTTCCAAAGACCCCTGCTGTGAGAGTTCCCCGCCACAAAGAGAGGGTCTATAGCATTTCAGTCAACGGGTCTCCCATTGCAGCAGGAAATGAGGACATCGTCATCAACGTCCCCATCGGCAACGGAGAGGTGAGTCTACAGTTGGCTGGGCTCAGAGTTGTGGATCCTACAGGACATTATTTTATACAAGTAATGAATTGTGTTAACCAGGAGTGTCAGCTAAGGACAGATTCTTATGAACATAACTAGAAGGAAGAAATGAAGACTGCTTTAAAATCAGATGTTTGAAGTTAGAATACAACAATTACTTTGCATATAAGTCTAAATTATTATTGCAAAATCTGTCTTTGAAATTAAATTTCATTGGGGCTAATTTACCAACACTTTGTCTTGTAATAATGTGTTGATCAGAGCATTCAGCTGTTGGCCAGTCAGATGGACTCCGTGGACCTGTCACTACTGGATGACACTGCCCTGAAGAGCATTCGGTTGCTGAAGGTACCGTGTATTGATCACCTCTGTAGTGTCACTGTGGAGTAAGAGCAGTTTATTTGTATTTACCTTTTCCCCTCATCATATCGGTTTCTTTTTAATTACAGAATCGCCTAACAACACTGTGTGGAAAATCAGAGTGACCTAACCGTCTACTGCTCTGAGAAGAAAGGACATCGTGTTTACCAAATTATAAGACTTTTTTTTTTTTTTTTCCTAGAAATTAGTTTAGGAAAAGTGGGGTTCATCTTATATACTTATATTTAACATCAGATATCCTTTTTGAATGGAGAGAGTACAAGTGTAACTACTGGCTTTTACAGAATGTCACAGGATGGGTTGTCTGTAGACTTAATGTTTCTTTTTTTCTGTTTTTATAGTGTCCTTCAGAGTTGATCAGCATTTTGTTGGCCCAGTTTAACCTGCTGGAATTTCTGAAATCTGGTGCAACTTCTGGTGCTTTTCTGTCGTTCCCCCCGCACCCCCTTCACAATAGCACCTGTAACCCCTCCTGAAAACAAGGGAAAAACCCTGTTAGGAAAAATCCCTCAGGAATTCTGCCTGTCTCATTTTAGTACTGTTAAAGTCTTTTGTCCCTATCGGCCAGTCAGACTTGTAACGTCAAGATTTTAGTTGCTCTACCTTTGCAAGTCTTGTAAGGTTTTTTCAAACTGAAACATTTCTTCTTCTACCATGCAAATACGATTTACTGTACATTCTTTGGTTCTTTTGTAAATACACTCTAATCATACTTTTTTTAAATGTTGCATTTTGTTACCGTTGAACTCTGGTCCTCCATGTTTCTATAAATCTGCTTGCATTTGCATTATTAGTGCAAATGCATGCTTCTTGTACATACTTGTATCTTTATGTCTGCAAAACTGATAAAGGATTTTGACTGCACCTCTAAGTTTGTGTGATTATGGTTTATTTGGCATTAAAACCTGATGGTTCAATAAGGGCGTGGATGAGTAGCTCTAATACAAGAAATCCCATGTTGTCATTAGCAGAATTCACTAGACAAGACTTCTTTGTGTGGACAGCTCAAGCTTCAGCAAGCTGTACCTTTGTATGGTAACCAGTAGGTGGCAGCATTTAACTGTAGGATGTTTGGTTGTCTGTAATAGCTGCTTTGGTAGACAGTCGGTGCTTCTCCTAAGTATTCTCAGTTGACAAGAAAATCATTCTGTCTAGGCTAAAAATAAAAAGTGTAACTTCAGTTGTTGTTCTACTGTAAATGGAGAAAAATAGCTATGGAGATCTGTTGTAATAACATTTAATGCTTGTATTCTCATAGCAGACTATTTTAATGTAGTGCATGTGATTGAGTTTTATTACATCATATGGAAAGTTACAGGAGACAATGAAAATCACTGTTGTCATGCTCCACTGTTGAGATTTATTTATGATACCGGTGATAGACGTGAATAAATTTGTCTCAAAGTATCCTAAAAATAGCTTTTGTTACCAGAGCTGTCCGCTTTTCTCTTGTGTGTAATTTTGCTCTATAGGTTAACAAACTTGCTTTTGCTTATGTAAGAACTTCCTCTTGTCCTTTCACGACTTTGTTTACACAGAGGGACATTAGTGAGCCACGTGACATGCTGTTGGCAGGAAGTGGCAGCCTTTCTCCACTCCTGGCACAGGAACCTGCTCTCTGACCTTCGGGGATATCATAACGCTGCCAATTAGAAGCTTGTTAAGCTTCGTTAGGCCTGATGAGCTCGTTAGGGTTTCCGCCTGGGATGGTGAACTGGGTCAGACCGGGCCTCACCTTGGGCCCAGACAGACAAGCATAACTCTTTGCTATTCCCACTGGATTCTCATGCATCATATGCTACCAAGCCACAGCATGGGAACTTTGTGCCCCCAGCTGAAACTGGGCCTGGTACCTTCCATCTGTATCCGTCTTAAGCGCTTCATCATCTGCTGTCTCTCGCTGTGCAAACTGTTAGTTGCAGAGGTAAAAAACCAAACTCTGCATCCCTACAAACGACAGATGTTGTGGTCAGTGGTGCGTGCGGTTCAGCTCCCTCGTTAGCGGAGCACCGAGCCCTCGCGCACCTGCTCTACATATCATAGAATTTTCCTAGTTTTGCCTCTGAATGGATTGGATCCTTTCTTTCTTTTTTTTTTATTCTCTAGGTGGGTGGAAAATTGCCATTTTGCACGGATGGCTTGGTTTTCAGTAAGCACGCAGGCAGTGGCGCAGTGACAGGTGCGGTATGGATGGGGCGGATTTTGAGGTCACAGAGCAACACTGCTACATAAATCATCCGCTGAGATGTTCAGGATGAGGGACTGGAACCGGAGATAGTGGGAGGGAGAGACACAGTACAGAGATGCTTTGTCACTCACCGACCAACTCTATATTATCATTATTGAGTGAAGTTTTTTATACTGTGTCTCTCAGCTCATTGTTATGGTTTTTTCAGCTCTGAATTTACAGTCTTGATTTACTCATTAAACCCATTTCCACGAAGGAACCTCTATTTAACAAAAAAGCTCTGAGGAACCAACTATGCTACCTGCTCACTACCAAATGACAGACAAACTCAGCAACTAGCTGGTGCATCACATTTAGCAGTTAAAGAGCCAGATATTTTTTCTCCGAAGCTGGTGGAGACCAAAACATAGGTCAAAGGAGAATGAACATTGTGCTCACATTTGTTGAGTTGCCAGAGACATGACTCCAAATAAAGGCTAATTTAGTCTCAGTGTTGGCTGGACGTATAATTAGCCAATTGTTGGTTAACATAATTATTTGGAAATAATATTCTGCTTTAAGTTGCCTTAGGGTTCCATGTATGATTTCTTTATCTGTCCTTTGTTCCACAGCAGAGCCCCAATCCCATCTATGAGCCCCTTAACCCGACTTTTTACCATCTTACCTCGCCCTCCTTCATATTCTCTCTCTCATTTTGTATCCCCCAAATTTGTTATCATTAACATGTGTCTGACACATAAATGTGGAATATTCCTCAACAAAGCCGTTCCCTCCCCAAACTGCTGGAGCCATTGGTTAATTGAGCCCCCAGACCTGGGGAAAATTTTCTGCCAAGACGAATGAACCTGGCAGAGGCATGTTCTTCTAGCGAAATTAATTCTCTGGTGCGTCGAGGCCTCCTAAAAATCTCATCCGTCAAGTGCTCCGCTAATCGATTTATTCATGGGCCCACACCTCCGTCTGCCACTGTCTCTCACTCAATTCATACTGAGTCAGCCAGGGGTTGAAACTCATCTTTTGCTAAGTTGGTTTGTCAGCACAAACCAAAAGAAAGTGCCACTGAATGCTTTGTTCTGTCTGCTTTGGTGATGGAGAGCTATGAGCACGCAAACTGATGGTAAAACGAAGTAGCAGAGGGGAGGAAGAGGTAAATGGGACTGAACTGCCCCCACATGATACATTCTGGGCATGTGTTCATCTGGTGGCCAGCAGGGTCCTGATGGCGTTTTGATGGGCAGCCCCTCTGTCGCTCAGACACCCCTGACGATGGGTGGGGAGGAGGGGAACATCTGCTGCTAACAAAAAAAAAAAAAATCCAGTGGCAATTAGGTCCTGAAAATAACGGGCTGCTCTGAGGAGAGGCGGGAGGTTAATGCCATTTGCTGATTGCACAGAGACAAACTTTTGCTTGAGAAGCCCCTTGGTGGGTCTGAAATTCAGACATTTGTCTGCGAGAGACATGATAGTGTTTGTTTGCACTACGTACCTTTTCTTGATGAAGATATTCGCACATCCAAATGTCTTAGGTCCAGGTGCGTTGGAAAGTGTGCACTCGCTACCAAAAGAAATTACTGACATTAAAACTTATTGTGTGATTCAAGAAACTACTTACACATTTAAATGAAACGACTTGAATTGTGTTATTTCAGCTTTGTGCAGACAGTGCAGTGCAGATGGGAATCTCCTCACAGGAAAACCACTATGACCAAAAAGAAAGATTTTCTCTAGGAAGGAATTTAAATCAGTTGAAGTGTGAAGATTTTGTTTAAGATCTGTAGTTGAGTTGTATTTAACCTTTTGGCTGAAGTGTAAGAGATGACAGCAGTTGAAATGTTGGTCGATGCCCAAGCCTGAGAGCAAATGAAATGTCTGATGATGTCAGTTTGAATGAACTCGCTGAAAGTAGTTGAAGTAACAGCTGGAATAAAAGCTGAAAGCAGCTAAACTGTCAGCTGAAGTCTAAGAGACGAAAGCAACTGAAATGTCTTGACCATGAAAAAGATGGAAGCAGTTGAGCTGTCATTAGAAACTGCAGTGCAATGAGTGGTAGAAGAAGTTCAGTGTGCACCGTAAATAGTTGAAGTGTCAGCCAGTACAGTGTATGTAAGATGTGACGGCAGGTGAAGAGTAAAAGATGAAAGCAGTTTAGTTTCAGCAAAATACTCGTGTCATTTCTTTGTCTGTTGCTGCTGCACTGGACTCTGAGGAAAATGAAGGATTTAGAAAACTCACCTGTCTGCTGTTGACCAGTCCAATATTTTTTTATTTCAAAGCTTTGCATTCTTTACTGAGGTGTTTC
Source organism: Seriola lalandi dorsalis (assembly GCF_002814215.2). NCBI lineage: Eukaryota > Metazoa > Chordata > Actinopteri > Carangiformes > Carangidae > Seriola > Seriola lalandi. The sequence goes on from NW_019525439.1 coordinate 1,274,467, forward strand.
AATGGATATTTTTTCAATGATTTGTGTTTTACTGGACATACACTCGTTTGGTTCAAGAAATGCTGTAGGTGATTGAAAGAGTAAGGAGTTTAACTGCACATCCTTGTTTTATAGTTCATTTGACATTGAGACTGAATCTTTGAAAGGCTGGCACTGTACCTATTTGTACCAACAATAAATGAATACAACTTTATTTTGTTAGCCATTTTCTTGCTATGAACAGTTTCAGACTCAAGGGCACCAACTTGTACTTTCCTAACAGGAGAAACCACAGTGTGCATACCCAGGGTTTTAATGTGGAAAGAATTAATAGTGAAGGCACTAACCTGAGCTTTGTGCTATTATTCATTTCTATGCTGAACCTGGCCTGGGCAGGTTGAAAACAAGCTTTTCTTATTTGGTTAGACAAATATGAGATACAAAAACCAGTAAGGGCGACAGAGCAGGGATAAAATAAAGTGAATTCTCACCCCATTCATTACCTCCATCAAAGAAAGAAAAGGAAAGTGACCATAAAATGAGCGGTGGAGTAATGGCTGGGATTGCCTTTGAAAAATAATTAAAGCCTCTTTGCAATGCTCCCCAGCCTCCGGGAAAAATCCCCATCTTCTGTATGGTCTACAATTGATGTTTGGTTTACCAGCCCCTCTGTATAAAGCAGACCTTCAATAAACTATATCACCCTATTTGTGAGAGTAATACAGCCCACTGCGGTCCTCAATTAGGAATAAATGACACAGCAAATTGGAAAATTAGGAGGAGAGGGAAGGATAATTTGCTCCAAAACAGACTAAAACCAATTCATTAGGAGACTGGGAAGGAGACAAAGGGTCCATTTCTGTCCTCCAACAGTAAATCCTACTTTAAGTTCAGATGCCTTACTGTTCACCTTGTCACAGGCTGTTCGGAGGCTGATCTTATCACTTATTATGACTCGTATGTTATAAATATTATGTGGAATCACAGGTTGCACAAATGGATGATGTGTGAGGAAAAATGAAATCTCCCTTGTCACCGCCATATATTTTCCAATTAAACAAATTGTTAATCATAACAGAAGAAGATAACATCCGCCAATTAAATTTGAACAGCTCACACTGTGTGTAGCATTTGAGATAATTCATGATTCTGTAAAAGACAAATCAAGGTTATCACAGTACAGTGATGACATGCAATGTGCTGCTCAGTGAACTACTATGATGTTGGTGACAGCTGAGACAGTATGGATGGCTGGTGGGTGAATGTCCTTCAACTGGATGACCTGGGTTACGAGACGGGCAGTGCTGCACTATCATATTATTGACAACTTTGAAGGCTCTGTAAATTACTACATTAGTACATTTAATCATTTATAAGAGAGAGAGTTGAGTCATATCAGTGTGACATGAAGTACATGTTCTTTGACTTGTTCACTCTCTAAATGAATATGTCAGTCTTATGAAATGAGTTGTTAAACTTGTTAAGTTAGACAAAGAACCTTCTCAAATTCACTATGGCAGCAGTGAGCGTGATGTGCTATGTACCATTCTCATAATTGTGATGCTTCATAGAAAATAGTAAAGAGAAGTAAACAATCGATTGGTTTTTGATTTCACTGCCTGTGCATGTGTATAGCTAGCAGCTCGTAGCTGTTTGGATGGCAATGTCAGTGAGTTAATGAGTCAGTCCACCACTTTGTGTCCTGGCTGAAACGTCTCAACATCTCCACGATTGTTTTCAAAATTTTACAAAGATATTCATGGTCCCCAATAGATGATTTCTAATGCAAATTCCTTGATGTTTCCTGTAGTTTGGGTACACATATGTGTCCAAACTGGTACTGTATCTTGACAATTATTGAAAATTGGCCATGAAATTTGCTGCATATGCTTATGGTCCCTAGTGGATGACTTCTAATGACTGGTGGTCTACTGACTTTTCCTCTTGTGTCACCAGCAGATCAAAGTTTTTACTTATTCCATAAAATGTGTCAACGTCCACTTCACAGATTGGCGTAAAATTTGGTACAGACTTGTCCTAGGTTGAAATATTTGGTTCAAAGTGCCCTGAGATAACTTTTGTTGTGATTTGGCGCCATACGAATACATTGATTTGACTTCACAGTAAAATGTCTGGACAACCACAGGATGGATCGAATGAAATTTGGCACCGACATTCGTGATCCTCAGAGAAAGAACTGTAATAACTTGACTTTTCATTTAGCTACATGAGGTCAAGATCAGCAACAACATTTCCATCAGCCTCAGGTGTACTCATGTTTGGTGCTCATTTTGCATGCTAACTATCCAAATAAAGACTGTGAGCATGGTAAACACTATACCTGCTAGCATCAGCATTGTGAGCAGGTTAGCATGCTGATATTACTATTTACCACAAAGCACGACTGTGCCTCATGGGTATGAACTTTTATGAACAGTTAGCATGGGTATAACCTTTCTAGTCTTGTTTTCTGGTAAGTGAATGGAGTTCTTGTGCACTCGTCAAAGAGTTTGTACAGGGAAGTGAGAAGTAAAAGAATAAAAAAAAATCCTTTATCTTCCAGCTACCCACCTTTTTACACCTAAGCTAAATTTCTGAGTTTGAAAGTAACTTCCAGGCTTGTGCGGTGTCTCAGACAGAGGGGAAACAAAAAGTCAAACTGACTTTTCTCATTAGTTTTTGGGGGGCACTTTCTGTTATTGTTTCAGGTTATATCTAAAAGTTGACATTTTCTCCAAGTGTCTCAACTGTCTCCCAGACCTTGATATTTCTGCTCAGCCATGGCTTTTGCTCTGTGGTATTCCTTCAACTGGTCCCTTATGTGTGGTTTTTATGGGATGTGCTTACAACCCATATGTCTCACCCATATAACCCATATGTTGTATAATATACAACGCTCTCCAAAGACACCTTTAAACTACCTGCTACCAAGATGGTCAGCTCTGTAGAAAACACCCTCACACACACACGCACGCACGCACGCACGCACGCACGCACGCACGCACGCACGCACGCACGCACGCACACACACACACACACACACACACACACACACACACTGTTTTTGCTCACCACATCCAGACACGGTGTGGCGGCATCTCCTGTCCAGGTGTGTAGTTGTGATTCTGGACACAAAACAATGCAGTGATGAAGTTGGTGCCGATTATATTGGTGCTGTGAGACAGTGATTACACACACACACACACACACACACACACACACACACACACACACACACACACACACACACTGTGGCTCTTGGATCATTTGAGAAACACCTGTCTCTCTTGGATTTGCAGCCGCAGACCTACATGATAAAATAAGCTGGGGGATCAATTTGTCTTCATTTCCAGCCTCTCTTTTTATTAGATGCAGTGGTGAGTGATATGATTAGGAGGGGTTTGCATCAGGAGCTGGAGCACAATGGGTCCTCCTCTTCCCCACTTCACACAACACACACACACATTAGAAATTTCAGCCCAGGAATCAATTGTGTGTCTTTACAGAAGAGAAGAAGATGTTGGTATTAATACTCCTTCACTAATCCCTAAATGTGCACTGAATTTTTCTATTAGGTTTTTGCTTTTGAATGGTCACGCTTGTTTTAATCACCGTTAGATATGGAACAAATGCCCCAGATAGTAATTTAAAGCGAGGCTTTAAAACCTAAACCTCAACATTCAGCAGGACCCATTGTTCTGTTAGCTTTGTATTTCACTTGGAAAATAAAAACTAGCATTCTAGGCTAACCAGCGTCTTCTCAGAAAGTGGAAGCTTAACTTGCCAACTGATTTCCGCTAGATGTTACTCTGTGTTCATGTTACCTGCTGAGTCATTGGCAGCTCCTGCACAGTCAGTGTGTTTGTCTCACTTTACACAAAGCAGGGGAGTCAAGCTATTGTTAGCTGCCTCTCTGTCATGGTTCCAGCTGACCAGACTGTCAAAACCCACAACAGCAGGTAGTCCTGCTATCTCAGCACTCTGTACATTATCCTGTGATTCGAAGCACGACATGAGGTAACTCAAGTAGGAACACATGAGACTAAGCAACAGCTAACGTTAGCCCTGTAGCTAGTTGACTGCCTGTGTGGTTGTTGCAATTGGAGTGATATTACAAGCTATTTTTAGCCTGTCCATACAGACAATATACCAATCAAAAATTCACGCCCCCTGGTGAACACTAATGTATGGGGCTGCTTATGCTGCGTCATTTCGGAGTTACCATAATTACCATTATGCCAAGTCGTTGTTAGGACTGGAAAACTCTGATAATAATAATACAGAAGTGACTGAAAATGAAAATATGGATTATATCAAACGAAGACCATGGTTCAATGTAATTAAAACCACATTTAATAGATATGGTATTATATTACCAATGTACAGTATTTTGACTCTCCAATGATCACCTTTTAATAACACAATAACCTTGAGTTGTCATATGATGTGAACGCTTGACAGTTGTTAATATGAGAATCTTTCCCACCTCTACCAACCATCCCATATGACATGACTGTGGTTCAGTTTGACTTCTTTTCTTCTTTTTTAAAGATGAGCTATATATATCGCATTTCAATACAGGAAGGACGGAGAGAGTGCAAAATTAGCTGATAGAGATAATAAAGCACCACATAAGCCAGCATCTAATTCCATGTAATTGAGAGTACATGGTGTTTGTAGCACTAGACTGAGTCACCAGGGAACATCAGAGCCTTTTCATTAAACAGTCACACTGCAGAGAAAATAAAGCAAAAGATGAGGAGTTCTGCTTCTGAAGGACTGGATCAGGCAACTTTGAAAACTTCTTTAACAGTTCTTTAAAAGTAGTTTTATGGTACAAGTCATATGTCAATAAATCTCTCCCCATGAAGGGAGGAGATGTTTGACTTTTTAACTTTGGGAGTTTTCGGCTCAACATAGTGCACTTATTGATTCAGTATCTCCTGCTGTAACGGTTGTCTTTTTACTGACAGAGAGAGAGAGAGAAATGGAGACAGAATGGGGGGAGGCCAGAATAAATGCCAGAAATTTTAATAAACAACACTTCTCTGCTCCCTTTAGCCGGTTGGTTTACATTGCAAAAAGTTATATCTTCCAACTTACTGCTTTTGATGTTTTATTTGCCCAGGTTTTGAGTTTTTTTTTAGGTTTTTTGATTAAGAACATTTAAATAAGATATATGAAGCAAAAAAAATAAGATAAATATAAAAGATAACCAATCATATACATAGTGTACACATACATATCAGCTAACGGGGCACCCGCACAGATGGGGTGGATACATGATCATGTGGATTCATGAATATTCCTTATAATGTGTTTAATGATGACCCTGTTGAAGGCCACATGCCAAAATGCACTGGTCTGGCACTATGGTTGTTACTACATGTGTTGCTGGAGTTTTTACCTCTTCACACTTTGCTCCTCTCTGCACACCTTGGAAGTAGGTGAGGTTGTGCCAGAATTCCTTACTCTGCTTGTACAATTCATCAACAAATACACAAGCAGCCATATGGATACAGTTAAAGTAAAAGTAACAGCACACACACACACACACACACACACACACACACACACACACACACACACACACACACACACAGAAGTGAGTGAAGACAGGCTGCTGGCCCATCAGCCTGCTGATGTGTCTCCGTGGCCCTGAATCAGAAATCCAGAGCAGAGTGTGTACAGAGCCAAGTGAGTAAAATGCTGACCTCGCTGTAAGCAACACCGGTGTGTTGTTAGCAGAAAACCCTGTTCCACTGTCATGCATCACAGAGCTGTCGACCTCCAGACCCCCCGAGTTTGTCTGGTCAGCCGCAAAAAGCTCCCCAGCAGGTGCCCGCGTCCCCGCCTGTCTTCCTGGAAACAACACGTAACATTAAAGACCCTAGAAGGCACATCATGACTGTTAAGTTGCTGAGTTGCTGATTTCTTCCTCTCCTGCATAATGAGTTTAAATTACATTAGCAGTGTTGGGCTGGGTGCATTAATTTGAGTATTTTCCTCTGTGCGGCATCCAAGAAGGACAGCCACTGCTGATGGAGCACATTATGGGAATCTCACTTGAATAAATTCAACAAACGAATTTCAGACCCGCTTCAAGCCAATATTTTAACATTTACATGACATTTGTAGTCACGCGTATAGCTCTTGTTTGTGCCTTCAAAAATGATTTTCCCTCTCTCCCATGAGCCAAACGCTCCTTAGAAACAATGTAGATTCCAGAGCAGTAAAAACATGTTTCTTATTTGCATCATGATTGGTTTTCTTTGGCTATTACAGCAGAATCAGCATTCCTTTGGCACATCTGAGTGCAAGTCACACTAATCTAAAGTTTCACTGTGATCATAGCAACTCAAAGCTTATTCAAACTGACTAAGCGGGGCTACAGTGTGGTTGCACCTGCCAAGAGCTTCAGTAATTCAGCAGCTCAGCAGGTTTAACACAGATTATTGCTGGTATCCTGGTGAAGCACCCCTTCTCTAGTTTCCCTGTTCTCTTTTTACAAGAAGTGACAGTTGACATGGTCTGCTACATGTACAACAAGTTTGATATCCTCGCAGCAGAGCCCAAAAGAATCAAAACATCGTGGAAAAAGTTAAGGCAATTTTTCTTTTTCATTTCAATTTAGCTTTTGGGAAGACAGGTTCTGTATAACACTGATGTGATTTAAATTGACTGAGGTTAGTGCGGAGTCTCAGGTGTCTCCTGCTCTGAGACTGTTCATCTTTCTGCCTCAGCAATATAAATTAATACTACAACAAAATCCATTTTGAAGCGTATTGCGTATCTCTGTCTGTTTTGATGGTAACATGGTCTCGAATCTTATAAAATGATTGTACCCGACACCGTGACAAATGACTGATAATGCATGCATTTTGGTCACAACATTGGGAATAAAATATCCTTATTGTATCCTTGTTACTTCATCTATTAACACAAGTAGAGTGATGCAGTCATATGCAGCATCATACGGCCATCTGCAAATATATATTATCCATTCAATAAGTCTCTGTGCAACATACCATCTCTCTTTGTGTCCTTCCCTGAAACATGCTGTTTTTTTATTGGACAGCTGCTTTGGAAAAATTAAATCTACAACTTATTGGTTCAAGTGTTCGCCCTGCTTGCTTTTCTCTCAAGTGAGCAAAGTTTAAGATTGAAGATTAGAATATGGCACACGTACTTGTACAATATGTGCAGTGAATGCGCTTGTGGCTGCGTCTAGAAGGCAAATGTGAAATAATGGATAATATTTAGCATGAGAGTAAAAAAAATTGAACTAAAAGCAAAGGATAAAAATTTCATATATATGTAATATCAGCAATATTAGAATGTCGACGTGTGTAAGAGAGTGGTATGATATAAAATATAAGGAATATATATTCCCCCAACAGCTTGACATGGTATCTTGCCTGAGGCCCTGCGACCCCCATAGGGAAGATGCAATAAAATCATGTACAACAAAAGCAAACTGAACTAAACAGGTCTGTTGTACTGACTGGTCTCACAGCATGAGAGTAAACCTCAAGAACATATGGATGACATATAAATACCAACCCTAGGCAGACTGAAACATTTAGGCTTATACACAAATGGTCAAGACACACCCAAACATATAATTCCCTCACCCATTTATACATGTATCTGATGTAAAACAAGTTATATCTTTAAAGTGAAGGCATTTTTATCGAGAACCCAGGATGACCTGTAATGCTCATGTCATCTGGTCGTATGGTTGAGGTCCCACCAGATTTTGCAGCACATCTAAGTTGCTAAAAATTTTCCCAGATTGATATTCTTCATATATTTTTGCAATCCATCAACCTCTATAGTGCAGTAGTTCCATACACTGTTGCATCTCAGTACGTTCTGCAAGAGCGATCCCTTGACTGGTGGGGGGCAGGTTTCCCTTGAGGATCTAAGGATGGTGGGTGTCCTATGCTCTACAGGTTGTAAAGCCCTGTTAGGGAAATTTGTGAAATGTAATTCTGAGCATCACCCACAAGAAATCAAGAAAAAAACAAAGCAAAACAAAACCTGAATACATGAATAAGAATACAGTATAACAGAGAGACAGAGAAAGATTCTGGCATTTTTGATTGGACTGGCAGGAGTGAAAGCGACTGGCTCTCACCCTTTGATGTGGAGGTGGTGAGGAGGAAAAAAAGTACTAAAATTGATGCAGAGATTGACTTTTCAGCGACCTTGCTCCTGAATGACAGGTCGTTCCACTTGCTGCATCAAAGCACTGCATCGGAAAATGTGAACAAGTAAAAAGGCAAAGTTGAGAAATAAATCACCGCCATATTATCATATAACTGCTAATAAGACACAAATAAAAAAGTAATTTCGGGGAGCATTCAGCTGTGCCGACAGAAATTATTTAAACCACTCGAGGACTTGACGTTACGGAAGGGGAATTTTCTGAAAGCTGGTAAAGTATTTGTGTATTGATTTGAGGCTGAGCCCTATAGCAGCTTTAATACTGAATCGAAACGTGTCAGGGCTACTGTATGTGTACAGGCACATTAAGTGTCAGACTGAGGTAATGAAAGGAAACTGTTTGCTGTCAGATATGACCTTATTATCAGGCTGAGTTTAAATAGGTCAACATGTCCACAGGTTATGAGTTCATGTGTAATCATTAATTGTAGCACAGCCTGCAGAGGCCAGATACTATTACTACATAAAAAACACCATTATCATAACATTTAATGCATTTTTAATGCTCTGAAAATACACTATCTTGTCACAGGAAGACAAACACTGTTAATGTAGCTTTACTTTTGACATTAGTAATTAAACAAACAGATTAACTATAAGAAAAATTCTATTTTTTTTCCATTGATTTTTGGCCTTAGGATAGTCTTATATAGCCTGTAAGCTATTCTATGCATATGCTTTATTACCAGAAGAATAGAAAAATCCTCATATATTTCAACCTCCTATCCTTATTAGTCTCCAATCCCCTGATATCTTGGTGGCTATATTACACAGCTGAGTCTATCTTTGAAGGAATCAAGGCAATAAAAGGCTTTATTTACCCTTATCTGGACCAGACCCCCCAAAAAACTCCACAGTATAATACAGATTGAGACACTTTCAACAGGCAGCCTGCAAAAGGTTCCAGGCCCTGTCCCCTGGCAGGATTTTCTTCTTATTTTCGTTTATTAAAAAGTCTTATTCCTTGTCACTGTGCATTGTACATTATTGCGCCAGATTTCTTGAAGGGAATCGTCTCCCATGAGCTGGTGAAGCTAATGGAGGGAAGGCACTGAGGAAAGGAAGAATGAAACTTCAGGTTGCTAAATCAGGTCTTGCCTTTGACCACTTAATAATGAAAAGCAATTACAGGCAGGCTCAGCAAGGGAGTTTGCTTTTTCTTTTTCTTTATAGTTTCTTTTTAGCCCTGGAAGCGTGTCGTCAATGATAGTTTTGAGCACCGCTTTGTGTTTCGTTGTCGTCAGTGTCAGTTTTTTTAAGCATCACCGTGCGATGATGATGTTTTTTCTTTTGAAAGAGACCTGCTGATTTTTCCTCAGACAGAATCTTGACATTCACACACACATTATCGGGTCACATGCAGTCTGGTTTAAATGCCAGCACTATTTGGTTCACAGACAGCCATGCTAGCTCTCATGTTAGCTCCAGGCTGGATCTGGAAACTTTTGTTTGAGCTAAATACTGGTTTTTAGTAGGTATAATGTTTACCTTTCTCACCATCTTAGTTTTAGCATGTTAGCATCTTAACATTTGTTAATTAGGAATAAATTCAAAGTACAGCCGAGGCCAATAGGAATGTCGTCAGCTCTGCACATATTTGGTCATAAACCATATTGGACAAGCTAAAGTTATGACCTGAAGATGGTGCTAGATGAATAGTCAGGGCATTACCTACCCACAAATGTCAACCTTGTGCTAGCATTAGAGCAAAAGTCAACATCAGCAGATGTCATCCTCAGATGGGGGTCATGAATGTCTGTACAAAATTTCATGGAAATCCAACTTATAGAGATATTTCAGTCTGGACCAAAGAGGTGGACATACTGAAAGACCAATGCCATAGAGCCTCAGCGTTACTGACTAAAAAATTGAGAATAAGACATGATGCTACTCTCACAATAGTATGATGAAAACTGGGTGCTGGAGCCTTAAAGAGGTCAATAATGAGAAAGAAAGACCTTCTTTCTTACCTGGTCGTTCTATAGAACAGAGACAATGAGACAAAACTAGACACCATCTTGTGGTGGGATCACACCAGCTGGGATGCCTGTCAACATGATGACATCCAGACCCATGAGTACTCAGTAGTCATTATTAATGTATTAAAGGTGAGTACTAAGTACTAATGGGTCGGAGCACGCCCATCTTTGAATGCGGCCTTCATTTTGATCTAAGCTATACACCTGTAAAGTTTCCTGTTGCCATATAAACACATATAAACACCAAAACACTCAAAACCACCACTGTGGTAGTCCGTGCTACAATAGCTGCCACACATACAAACAGACCCACAGACTTGCATGGAGGAAACTACCACAGATAACGTCTTTTTGGCATGCCTGATTTTGTTATATAGTTCCTTACAGCGTCTCCACCTGGTGATGCTTTGAAAGTCAACACAGTTTAGGTTCAAAATGTCGTCAGTGAGCTGTGAGGAAGGTTTTGGTTTTGAGGATGCTGCTTGTCACTACAGCAAGATCAGACGGCACACCAAAGACTGGCAGCTTTGCAGAGAGAGAGCTGGCTGCACCCCACGAGCACCTGTATTGTGTGTAGAGCACCTGTCGATAGCCTGGAGTTTACAGTGTCTAAAGTCATTAACAATAAGGTGATAACTCCACCTGGCGTTGTGTTAAACTGTTGAACCCCTGCTATCATATCTGTGAACCCTCACTGTGGTGCAGAAATTTTTAATCCTATGGTGAAGGAAGCTCATCCCAGAAATTCTGGGATGAGTGACTTATGGCAGAGGGGGCTTTTGGCAAATTGTCATGACGTGAGGTGACCTTGTTGCTTTTGGCATTCCTTTACAGCGATAAATACATTAAAAGTGAAATGTGAGTCTAGAATTGTGTGACAGCCACCTTGGCATTTCCTGCGAGGTGTGATGGATGGTGTGAGCCCCTCGCAGCGTGTCTTTTTCGCGAACTTTCCATGGTGGCTCGCCGGCGAGAGGATGAGATGAGGCAGCGTGTTGGGATGAAGGTCGTATGAAACTGAAGTGTCTAATTTGCGGTGTGAAACACGAGTTAAACTGAACTCTTGTCAACATAGCTATGACAATGTTAAAGATGCTTCAAGCGCTGTGGCCCGCAGGTAAAAACCACTTATCACAGATGCAGTCTGCAGGAAGCGAACAACACCCCAGGCTGATGTTCATCCAGTGCATCTTCCACGCAGCGGCAATGGGCTTTCTAGGTTACGCCTCTTGAACTCAAACACACACTTTACCTTGATGGCCCATTCTCAGTGAAGTCACAAAGCTGCAAACTAAATAGAAACTATCGTAGTGTTCAGCCCCACCAGTGGTCTCAGTCCGAATATACCCTGCAATTTGTTCCCTTGAAAATATCTGTTATCGTAGCCTTTTATTGTCCTTGGACTGTTTCTGTTAATACAGCCCTTTCTGCCCCTCTTCCATGACTGGGATCCGTGCCCTTCATGTAAATATCCCCCCGTGACGTGGTTTCAGAACAAAGAGAAACCATATCTGGTGAGCTACCCTTGCTCCGAGCCTCGGGTTGAGACATTCCCAACGGGGCCAATCTATCACCATGTGATTTATAGGCTTTACAGGGTGGGGGTGTAAGAGAGATGAAAAAAGAACGAGTAAAGGAGTAGGAGGTAGGAATGCAGATATAGATGGAAAATAAAAAGTAGTGGGGAAAAGGCTGTAAGAGGGAGAGAGGGCGAGAAAAGAACTAGAACGAGAGAGTCAAATGAAACAGAGAAAGATACATACTGTAGAAATAATAATCATAATTTCTTTATCCCAACACTAACAGAGCCTGAAGCAACCCCTAATTCATTATCCTGTGATGAGGATGAGCTTTATTACAAATGGACCAACATCTGAGACTGAGAAAAACAGCACAACTCTAAATTAGTGCTGGCGCTCACAAAGTTTAATTATTGATGTCGACGTTGTGATGCAACTGGTGTTATTGCATCACGACACCAGACAAACAAAAGAGTTTTGGCGGTGGATATCTGATGTGTAACTGACGCAGCTTTACAGTCGTACAGTGTTGGTGGCACAGGTGTGCAAACTGGTGGATCAGATTAATCAAAAAACATAGTTATTGATTATTGATAATTATTATTGTAATGTGGTGGAAAACTTAATTTTGGGCCACTTTCATGCAGTTAAAGGATCTCATGCTCCTAAGTAAGTTCAGGAATTTGATGTGCAACATTTGTGGTGTGTTTTACCCTTAATGATGATATGTGGGTCGGGTTTTATTTGGACAGTCTTAAGGCTGATCATCAATGTACTACGAGGTTAACATTATATGTATGTTATATATATATATATATGCAAAGTGTGAAATGCAGTGCACACTTTAAATGCAGAAACTGAGTTGGATTTAGCCTTTTTGCAGCAGAAATGACAAGTTTGCCGACTGTCTTTTGAACTTCATCTATTTATTTTCTATTAACATTAGATAAATAGGACTGTTGTCCACATATGCTGTGTATGTCACACTAACTGTCTCTGACATGCTGTTACATCATGTTTGATTTTGCTCACTGGTCAGGGTGATCTGGTTCGTCAGTGAATTCAATCTAAATTCCTATTTTCTTTTACAGCTATATATATTTCCATAATCATAATGTTTCAGTAGCCTCCCCAGTGAGTTTAAACATCTGTGCTGTGTGTTAATGAAAAAAAAAGGTGACAGGTGAATTAAAAACGTTAGACTGTGTTACACTGACTCTGTGTGCTTGATATCTCAGTTGTATAGGCTCAAACTTAAACTGAAGTAGATGTAACAGCTTTAGATGGAGCATTCTGGTAATACGGTTTCATGTTATTCTTAAAATTAATAGAGTCATCTCTTTTATTAATAGAATCATAAACTAGATGCCCCTGACTGAGTGAGGAAATCTGATTTCCCACTTTAAATAAGACCAAACTGAGAAAATACTGTTTATAAACTCTCTGTATAGCCCTCCATACCTTTGCCCACACCTCTGCTGTCCTTCCATCCTGACCTCCCAGACAGAGTGCAGACCGCCCCTGCTGTGACCCAGAATGATGATAGCGAGGCTATCAGTCCCTGTCAGACCCCTTTCCACTAAAACCCAGTCAATCACTCGCCTCTGTATCACACACTCCCAGATGGCAGTCACCATGTCAGCACTGTCCCAATCCATCATAGGTCTGATTCTATGAGGCAGTAGGTATTAAAGGTCTGTCAGGGTGGGCTTTTTACTGCTCTGCAAACCCACAAATCTGCCAGAGAACAGGTTAGAGGTTACTCTGCCCAGAGTTAGTAGCCTTTGACCTAACCCACTTCACTGTCCATTACTCAAAACTACTGCTCACTACGCTATATAACCTCTCCTCACCTCTAATGTTTCAACCCCTCTCAGCAATTTCTGTGTTCTTTGAAATGTCTGGACACTAAACCACACACATGCACACACATACTGTAGACACACGTGCACACACGTATGCACGCACGCACGCACGCACACACACACACACACAAATGTGTGTCGGAGTACATGTACTCCCACATCCTTTGTCCTTGTGCACTGTTAAGTTGATAATATATGTAGTATAGTGTGTGATATTGTGTGAGTTTATATGTTATTACAGACAGTATGTAACATAAATAATTGCAAAACAGTAGCATCAATAATTGCTGGCAAAATAAGCTACAGAGAGCCTTTGTATTTTTAAGATGGCTTCTACACTATGTTTTAAGACTTTCTGGTGCACCTTGTAAGGCAGATTCAGCTGTCTAGACAGTATAAGGTAATAGAAACAACAAATTTGGAAACCACGTTTAAAAGTTATAACAAATATCTTTATGAATGGTAAATAACTCATTTGATAAAGGTGTCCTCTCATCTTGAGTTGTAAAATGTTATAAAAGGATTTTGGTGTTTAGTGTTCTGATGCATTAATATATAGAGCACACCAAATGAATACAGAAGAAAAAAAGAAAGAAAATTGTGCCATATGGCAAGCAAGAGTAGAATATATCTATTGTATATCATTTACATTACATTTACATTTACTCATTTGGCACACGCTTAAACCCAAAGCGACTTACAAGTGAGGGACAACATCAAGGCTTCAAGCAAACAAACCACCTATAATTCCTTTATAAAGTATGTATAATTAGAAAGCAGGGTAGCTTTGCAACATTAGCATACATAAGTAAAGACAGGGAAAGTGCTGCTGAGTGTATTTGTACTTTGCAGATGCATCTTTTACCTCCAAATAATGCCCATATATATGAAGGGATGGTGGCGCATCAATATGCAATAAATATGTGACACCTAATTTCCAAAAAAATCATAAAATTCAATCTTAATCCACTTCTAGTCTGCACACATGCTTATACATGTACACAGAAATACATACAAGTCCAATTATATAGAGTATATTCATACATTCATGAATGCACTTACTACATAGATTTTCCATCTGTGTCTCATATCATTAACCCTGATACGAAGGTCCTCTTCACCTACCCCAGGCCATTTATTATTTTAATAAACAACCAACCTGACCTTGTTGTCACCGCACCTTCCCTCCTGTCCTAGTTCAATCCCTGGAGTCATTCCTGCATGCAAACACAGGAAGTAAATCATCTGTGAGTGAATAAGGTTGGCTCCTGATTTTCAACTTTCTTTGACCTTTTGTTTGGGGGGGATGTTGCTCGAGCGTCCTCATGGGAACTCAACGCCCTCTGAGCATGAATCAAAAACTGTTTCATAATAAGACGAAGAGGGGATCTGGAGGGATGTGCGAGAATTTTATTATTAATTAGATTGGAGAGTTCTACAGGCGTCAGCAAAACGTCTGCGTTCCTGTCATCTCATTATCGTCTAGCTTTTTCAGCAACTTCCTCCAGATGATGAGAGCTTCTATCCTAATCTCTTATTGTTTAAAGTTTACTTGGGAAGATTAAAAAGATAAACAAGCCTAAGTTATGCCAAAGTTTTTCGAAATCTTTTGTAACTTTATTTTTTTGCCAATTCATTCGGAGTTGCTGTGGGACCTGAAGCTGATTAAAACATACACGACTCTCCTGCGATAGAACCAATACGCCTTTTGGTGTATATTTTAATAGATTGTGCAGCCTCTATAAAGGAGCTGCATAGAATCATGTGAGGAAAGGTTGAATCCATAAATGAGATCAGGGCTGTAAGGTAATATCGACAATAGGGTTATTTCCGCTGTATTTTATTTGTTCTAAAGTAAAAAAAAATCTGACTCTAACCCCCCCAAATACCCCAACCCACCCCACCCCAACCCCGGAAGCAGTATTTAGACTTTCATGTTGGGAAATCAAATGGTTATGCTTTATTTTACCAGTGTGTATGTCCCTAATTATCTACTAGGAACTTTCCTGGAAAAAATATATACACTCTGGTACTAATTTTAGGAAAAATAGCAGGTAGATAGTGAGAGAGTTATTGATAAGTTGTGTTGAGTTCATAGGGAGTTGTTGAATTCCAGAGAAATTTCTTTCAAACTTTCGTTCAACTGCTCCATTTTATAGAAAACTTTCTAAAATACAGTTCAACAGCTAACAATAAGAAATCCGAATGATAAAAAAAAAAAAGTACAAATTTCTTTTTTGGGGCTGAGACTTGGACTTGTGACCTTGTGATGCAAGATGATGACATAAGAAGACAAGAGATATGATGATATGTGCAACAGGATGAGCAGATGTGTGTGATGAGATGAGATAAGAAATGAGATGAAACTTGTCCCTTGCAGAAAAATGTATTTGGGCTCTTGTCATTAAAAGTACAATATAAAGTCATAACATACAAACACATAGAAATAGAAGTCATACAGGAAACTGTCAGTAGCTGTAGGACAATCCACAGGGGCTGTAATGTCACTAACACCTCTATAAACTAAAGGACAGTGATACAGCATCTGACACAAATTCAGACTTTTTTGAAGCCTTTAATGTTTTGTCTTGCTCTCGGCAGGTGGTAAATCACCTCTATGGTAATTTTTGAGGCTGTAGTTTGTGGTGGTGCTGGTATTTTCTCTCAGGTTCCAAAGACAGCTACGGCTCCTCATTTTATTTTAGTGTTTATTTAGATTCATATAAGCCGTTACCATGGCAACAGCTACTCTAAGTAAAGATAAAAGATAAAGGTTTTTTTCTTCACCATGGAAATGATTTCCCTGTCATCCACGACTTGTTTTCCTACCAGCTTATTTGCCATCTTCTAATTTTCCTGTAAAGACCAGCTTTTTTTTTTTTAGAATGTACCCAACTGTTGATTTTAGGAAACCAACTACTTTTGATATTTCTCTGAAAGATTTTTACTTTTTATAAGCGTCATTATTATCTTCTATATCGGTCACCTCTTCACTCCTCATACTGACAGACAGGCATAAATGGCAAATGCAACCACATGGGCAACATGTGAGCTCTTTTGTGCATGAATTAATGCTAAAAGGACACAGCTGTCAAAAAAACCATTTAGCAGCAAGTGTCCTATTACTTTTGGTCCCTTGCAATTGGGCACTATGTGTTACAAGGGCTATATGTCCCACACAGTTCTTCCTATATTGATGTAAACCTACTTAAAATAAAGCTGAGACGTGGCCCTTTAATGTAGTATCCATTATTTTATCTAAAATTGAATGTGCTGAAGCTCAGAGCAAAGAACAAAAAATGTGTAACTGTCTGAACTGTGTGTACTTTCCTTCCTTCTCTTGAGGCGAGTGAAACATTGCCCCTCTGGATTATAACAGCAGGTACATGTAAGACATCCTGTATGGTCAAAAGCATTATCATGCTGGGGCACTCACCTTGACTTACTGAAGTCAGGTGAAATCAATTGAATTACCATGTTGTGATTGTATCCTTCCGCCAATGACCTATGGTCACAATCTCCCCTTCTGTTCCTGAGTTACAGCGTTGAATAAAGGTCAGAAATGTTTTTTCAGAACATTATGATGTCATAGTGAAGTTGACCTTTGACCATTTGGGTAAAATGCCATCACGTCATTATTTTATCCCATTAGACGTTTGTGTTAAATGTAATAATTATTGCATGAATTCTGGATTTATTTTTATTGTTACCTTGACCTTTGACAAGCAAAATATAATCAGTTCATAATTGAATCCAGGTGGACATTTGTGCCAAATCTGAAAGGACTCTTTGAGAAGTTGCTGAGCTATCACGCTTAAGAGGCCCAAAAAGTTTTTTGTGAGGTCACAGTGCCCTTGACCTTTTACCTTTGACTTTTGACAGTTCACCCTGTATATTTACCGAATTTGAAAAAAATGCGTGGCTGAGATTTCGCGTACAGGAGAAAGTCACAGGCAGGTCCGACGGGCAGGTCCGACTACCAGAAAACACGACGCTTCCTGCCGCGTCACTGGCGCGGAGGTATAAAAACTGTGTATCAATAAGAGCCATGACTCTATTGCGACATTCAACTCTGGAAAATAATCTGTGAAGAGCTAGTATCGTCTGTTGCAGGCCGTTGTCACCCCAAACAAAGTTAGAAAGCGAGTTCAAAATCATTTCATTTAAACAACCGGCATAGTTGTTAGCTAGTTTCCCAGTGGCGCTAACTTAGCCTAGTTAGCTAGTTAGCTAGCAGAGATGGAGGAAGAAATGAAGACGATGTCTGACAGCAAATTAAATACGACCACAGCAATGACTGCGTTACTGGGACATTTTATCACACGGATAAAGACCAGCTCACCTCCACGAAGGAAGGGAGAATGTGCCTCTACCACAAAGTAAGTCACCCTGCGACTGTATGCTAGCTGGTTAAGTCACTAACGGTTTCCTTCCTTGGATGTATTTGAGCTCACAGACGTTACATTTTATGCTGTTTGCCTGGAGAGTGTAGCTGTTGAGTTATTGCTGCAGTCTACACAGACACTGTCGGCAGGGACAGAGCCTGTTGAGGTTATGTTGAATATTATATTATCTCTAATTTTGCTTTTAGTGATTGTTCAGTCACAAGTTGGCTGTTTGGAGCCTGTGGGGAAGGTCTGCGAGTTCCCTGAGACCAGCTTTTCATCCCTGTTATGTTTTTAAGATGAGGATTATAATGAGAAGTTAGCATTAATCAGGCCTTTAAGGGTATTTTTCTATGCCGAGGAGATAAAAGGAATGCGTAAGCTTGTATTTGATGAATGCATTGGTATTTTTTAAATCTATGAATGATATATTAGCATTCTCGACTTATCTGTAATCTACTACAGTATGCACTGTGCTGGACTGTGTGTATGTTTGTAGTCTAAGAAGATAGATGGGTGTGTAAGTCATGTATCCTTGATACATGCATTGACTCTTTTTAATGTTGACATTTATTTTGGCACACATTAATTCATGTTTTTTGCATACATTGTTTGCAACTTGGTTTAATGTCTTGCTGAAGATTATTTTGATATGTGGAAAGTGTGGAGGTGTTTGAGGCTCAAACCACAGACTTGTGATTTGTGGCCAAATTGCTTTACAAACCTTTTTTTAACATTATACCTTATTTTCATAGATGATGTGTCTATCTTGACTTCCCCAGAGGTTTTTACTGAACCATACCACTGATAAATTGAGCATTAAGTGTCAGTGTTAAATTAACTGGCCCCTCTGAGAGTCCAGCTGGCCCAAGTCTTGTCCCTGTGCTTTAAATGGGGCACGCTCACCACAGTTTTCCTCCTCTTTTATCATATAATTTTGCATAGATCTTCTTTGTATATGGCATCACTCAAGGGTTCATCCCAAAAGTTTCACTGCCTCGCATCAGTACATATAAGTTTATCAGGATACACACAAAAGACTGTGTGGACTGATATGACTTATCTTCAGCCCAAAAAAGAGCATGATATTCTGAGTTTAAAATATGAGTCAGAAACAAAGTATGAGTCAGTTAGACCAAATGTGCAAGTGTACAGTGTAAGGAGGATGTGATGCTTGTTCTTTCAGAAGACTTGACAGGTTGTGGGAGTTGTGTGAAAATTTGCTGCTAAAGTGTGAAGATTCATAGTTATAGTTACATTTTCTTTTAAAGTAATAGAACTTTTACTTTATTATACAAATGCAGCTCAATAAACAACAGATGTGATTTGTTGGAAATTGTTTTCTCAAGGGGTTTCAACTGTGCACAGATACAGAAGAATAAATTGTCTGGCTCTTTCATGACCATATCAGGAGAAACAATCGGCACCAAATGTTTGAAGACTCATTAATTGGCCCGGAGCACAAAAACAAGACAATATACTAGACAAATAACAAGCTAAACAAACTGCCCAACACAAGAAAAGGGGTAAAAGGGGGGAAAGAAAGAAAAGATAACATTCTGTATTTCCAGTGTCTTGATTAGCATCATCACTAAATGACTCCCTGTCTGTCCGTCAGATTGAAGTGTTCCATCACTCCCTTCACTTTGCTGCCTGTCTATCCTCTGAATCATTCACAGCATACTGTTCATCAGTTGCACTGCAGTCCCAGAGCCTGCCAGATCTAACACAGCCTGCCTCACTTCAGATTCTTGCCTTCTTCATTTGAACAAAGACTTTATTTCCTGTGAAATAACCTCTGGCAGCCCACTATCTGATACTGTACAAAAGAAAAAAATGGTACTGAAAAAAATCATATTAGCAATCATATTAGCTAATCCACTTCCTTCCACCTGAGTCTGAGTCGCCTGTCTGACATCGTTCTTTTGATCTGCATTAAACTTCCCCCTACCTCCTCTCGGTCTGAGCTCTGTCTATCTGTCTGGGTACTAAGACAAACTCCGCACCTGTGCCTTGACTTTCCAGTGAACAACCCACTGTCTGTCTGTAGCTACTTTACCCAGAATTCTTACTTACCGAATACATTCCTGTGCACCTGAGTAACACTTGCCTGCCTGACCCTGTCCTCTTTCACTGAGCTGCCTACACACTCACAGTCTTACTTCCTCAGCTTGTCAGCGGATGGACAGACACACAGGCGCTAGAGGTGACAGCTATCTGCTTGTTTATTCTTCATCCTTCCATCACAGTAAGGAGGGCAGAGGGCAGTTGCTTTGGATTCTGCACCACTGATAAATAAGGAGGCAGCTTGTCGCCCTGTCTGTCTGCCTGTCTGTCTATCCGTCTGTCTCTCTTTTGCAGCCCACCTGAGGGCTGCTACATAATATCGATTTATCTGCTCGTCAAAATGCTTAATGCTTTTCTTTATTAGTCCATCTCTCAGACCTTGCCTTTATGCAATTTCTATCTTTCCTTTTCCTTTGAACATTTTCAGATCTGCCTAACCTATGGTTAAGGTATGGTTAGACTTTGGTTAGGCAAACATAATGGTCATGGTGAAAAAACATTAGGACTATCAGTAGGAGATGGGAACCTCAGTCTTTAGAGTAAAAGTCATGCTTTAATCTTCTGTAAACCTGCATTAACCTTTTCTTTTATGCCACTTGGGGGCAGCGGAAACAAGCTGTATACAACACTGACGTATCACCTTTTGAATTGATATAGTGAACTTGTTAGCAAACAGTTGCTTATTTATACAGTAGACACAGAACAACATAAACAGTCTTTGGAGTTGTGTTTCTTTCTTGTTCTTTTTTTGGTCTCTACTAATTCCTGAGGCTCTTTAACTGCTAAAAGTGCCACTATTTTCACCAGCTAGTTTCTAACTTCGTCTGCTGTTTGGTGCAGGTAGTGAAATTGAAGCAGGTGATATGGTGGTAATGAGTGCAAAACAGCAATGTTGTTGGCTGTGTATTTGAATCCACTGTGTGAGTTTTCTCCAGGACATGCAGACGTGCAGGTTAGATGACTGGTAACACGAGGTGTGATTGTGAATGGCTGTCTTTCTAGCCACCCCTTATCCAGAATGAGCTGGGACTGTCTCCTGTCTTTCTTGAGAATACAAATATAGTGTTTTTTCTGAATCGAGAATCCAGAATTGAATAATTTCAATTCAGTTTGATTCGACTCAATTCTTGATTCTTGAAATTTCTCTACCTTCAACAAGTTTGCAATTGTTGTTTTCTTGAATATATAATTGTGTAAAGTGCACATTATTGATTGAATTGTAAACACAATTCCAGGTTATAAAACTGTGGACCAACCAGTTATTTTCATTTGTAATATGCAAAACATGATACATGTATATTAAGGCCTACATGTACAGTGGGGACCACACTGCAAAGTGTTCTCAGACTTTTGGACCCCACTGTACATAAAAAAACACTTACCACTTACAAGGGTGTCTTCATTATGCATATTTTAAAATATAAATGCTGTCTCATACAGCTACACATGGACTGTCAGTAGCAGATGTTTCAACTAAGTATAGACATCCAAGTTAATAATCACTTTGAGCACGGACAGGACAGAAACTGAAAGCCTGCTCACTAATTCACCTACACTGTTTGTGCTGACAAGACATCAGCCTGATATCTGCAGACAGCTGTTGGGTATTGTTAGCTCCCTGGCAGGGACAGACTGAATAAAGTAGAATCCACACACTGTTCACTTGACTTCCACGGCCTCATGTCTCATAGCCAGAGATAATATCGCCTCAAATAACTGAGAACTCAGATCAGTCATCTCTAGATTTACTATGAGACAGCCAGAGTCCGCTAACCTTCCTGAGTGACGACAGTGCTGTAAACTGCATTGGTTCTGCATAGACTGCATTTATTCACATCACAGTGGACAGACTCAATGTGGCTCATATAGCAGCCATCATCTACATTACTTTTTTTAAGTATATTTTTTGGGCTTTTTATGCCTTTATTTGACAGGATAGTAGAGAGACAGGAAATGGGGAGGCAGAGAGGGGGAATGACATGCAGTAAAGGCCGTCCGATGCGGGACTCAAACCAGGGCCGACTGCAGCGAGGACTGCAGCCTCTACACATGGGGCGCCTGCTTAAACCACTACGCTACACGACGCCCCCTACGTTACTTTTTAACATAAATAACTTTTTGTACAAAACATTTTACACGTCATGAAGCCCTAATTGAACCAATTACAAAAACTAACCACTGCCAACAAATAAAATTTAGATGTTCATGTTTACTGAAAAAATTTGCAAATGCTAAGATTGATCTTGGAATTTTAAATAAAAATAGGGATTCATTGGAAAATAGATTTTTTTTTTTTAATACAGCCCCACTTGAGTTGAATCACTCAGGCAGGTGTCACTGGACAAATTTGTATCACCACTAATGAGGTGCCAGATTTAGGTTGTTGGTTGTTGTGGTCAAGGTTGGGGCTGTTGTTGACTAGGTCTACTAATCCTAGTGAGAGAGGTAAGAATACTATTTTCCTTGCATGTCATACACAGTATCACTCTGTGCTTCCTTTTAGGGTTTACTGACCTATAGCTAGAACAATAGAGTTTAGCCAGTTGCATCTTTTTGATGCATAGTCAACTTAACAAGAACCTCTCGATGTTGAGCTCATCTTTAAAAATTATATTTTTCTTGTTGTAAGCTTTTTTTTTTTTTTTTACATTACAAAAATTTTCAACCCACTTAGGATTTTTCTTACAACATTTCAAATGTTGCTGTGACGGTTATTTTACAGTTCTCTCTACATCCTTCAGCACAACCCCCAAACAACATTCTTCTTCCCTGTCAACCATATCCTCCTCCTCCTCCACTCTCCTTGCTGCCTCCTTCGCCCACTTTTTCCCCCCTGTCTTCACCTCCAGACTACTTATTTACTAATGATGTGCAGCAAACGCTTACTCTTGTGTTTTCATGCTGCACTTTCCACCTACCCTCTTCACCTCGCTCCTCTTCCTCTCCTCATCCCTCAGCACCCCCCCTTCATCCTGCTCTGAACCCCTGACTCCACCTCTCCTGACCCCCTCAAGGTGAAACCTGAGTGGCTTTAATTGGCCGGTATCAATTAAATTCTGAAAGCACATGAACTCACAGGGGACAAGTAAGTGGACCTCGCTCCAGCTAGTTATCTCTTCTTCCTCCTCCTTTGCCTCCTTGGACTCCCAGACCTTGGTTCATCCTTAGACATGGAATTGATGCCTCTCGCTCTCCCTCTCTCCAGCCAAATCTTTCCTTTCATTACATGGCCATCTCTCTTTCGCTCTGTCTCTTTTTTCCCTATCTCTCTCTTCCTTATTCGTTCCTTCCGCCACTTTTAAATAGATCCCTGCGGCAATGACTGAGCCAGACATGGCCTCCATCATGGGACCAAGAGGAGGCTAATGCTTTTTTAATGAGGCCTCGGCCACAATGTGACACAGTAAAGTGGCAGGAATCGGTGGCTGGTGAGCCCTTGGTCCAGGGTATTTATCACCTAAAGCCCTCTGATCCACTGAGCCTGTGGGAGGGAGGGAGAGAGATTTAGAAAGAGAGTGGGAGGCAGGAGGTTGAGGAGGAAAGAGAAAGTTATCAAAGAGCCCAAAAAGCAGGATGGAGAGAGCAAGTGACAAGAGATGGAGAAGAGAAGGAGGATATATGGTTGGAGAAGAAAACACAAGTATAGATAAAACAAAACAAGAAATAATTACCTTTTATTGTTAAAAAGAGAAATAGAGGCAGAAAAAAGGAGTATGAGAACCAGAGAAAGGTCAAAAAGAAAAAAGACTGGTCTTAAAAAGAAGTGTTTCTCTTTTTTTTTTTTTTTTACCCTTTTCCCTATCATCTTAAGTGGCTTGTACCTGTTTAGCATCCCACCACCGATTGCCCCTGAAGCTGCATAATGTGAAATCATAATAATAACCATAATGCTGTGACAGTCATTAATATTCCTCCATATATATTGCTACAGAGGCTGAGAGAAAAGCAGTGAGAGTGGTTTGCCTCCAGTGAGGGAACTCGCATTATTATATTCCCACTTCATTCAATATTAATGCCCATTGGGCCCAGTATTCTAATATGAGTTCTAGTGAAATGGCCTTAAGTGGCTGAATAGCAAATAAGATAGATTAGCAACAAAAGAAAACCACGTATTTCATTATTAACACAGATGATTGAAGGTAATGGGCAGGGTAAAGGCGTGAAATCAAAGAATCTCTGAAATATGAACTGCTGAAATCTCCTTAAACTGCACTTCAGCACCACCAGTGAGCTCGCTCAGGACTTCAGTGGCGAGCTATTATGGCTCTGCACCACATAAAAAGAGTGTGAGGTCCAATAAAATGGACGTTGTAAAAAATCGCCCATTGTAGTTACTTATTTCAATCTTTCCACACAGCTGCATTAAGTTCTGAAGCGGCACCATCTGTTCCTTCAGACAACCCGGTGCTCAGGAAGTGATTTGTTTTTTACATTATTGCCGATCGTGGTTCCTTAGTAGTACAGTGTATTTCTTGAGATTTTCATTCTATCAAACCCAATTTGGTTCTTTTGATACTATGGATGGCAAATTTTTCAGGAACAGCCATTTGATGCATTAGCATTCTTTAACTGCTTTTCTATGTAATATTTTTCATTGTTACTGAAAGAGTCTACATTTCCAATGCACAGAGTTTGCAGTAAACATGCATGTGCTGGATGTGATGCGAATGCCAAAAGCCAGTGCTGAGCGTTTGGAAAAGTAGTTAAAATGGCATGATGTGATATATCCTCCTAGATCATGGATTTGTTTGAGAAGCCCTAGGCTGGGTGTGATGTCAACTGATGCAAGTTGCTCTTTGTTGTTGCTTTTCAGAGTAGCTGCTCAAGGCATGTTTGCTGTCCCTGCTGGTTAATACATGTGCCATTCTCTGTGGGACCTGAGGCCTCATTTATAAAACTATGTGTAGGATCCATACCAAAAGTTTACATGTGCACCAAAGATGGAAAAAGTGTACAGCAAAAAGAAGGTTCATAAATCAGGGTGCACACACACCTCCATGTAAAATTCCCATTATACATTACACTCAAGTTGAAAATATGTGCACTTCAGCAAGCCTCATATTCTGCCCATTTCCTCATGAATATTAATATTGTTCCTGTGAAGAATGGAGGCAGTGTTACAAAAAAAATAAGGACTGGCTGTTGGACGCACAAGGACATGGAAGCTCACCTCTTGGTATTTCGGCTATCGAACACATACATAGCTGATGAAATCAAATTCTCAATATCTAAAATCATAATGAACACAATATTTAATTCCAAAAAGCTGCCCAGAAGTATGAGACCACTTTCCCAGACCCCAGTGTAGATGTTTCTTTATTTTCACAGTTGATGGTGAGTGCGGGTGGTGGAGAGCAGAGTGTGGCTCAGGCAGCATATATCTGTCCTTACTGTCCTTACAGGTCAGAGAGAGTAGTCACAAAGACCAACCCAAACAGGACGGGAATGTTATTTCTTATATTTGAACCTGACGCACTGATTATAGCCGCGTTTCGACCAAAAAGTACCTGGTGCTTTTCTTCGGGAACTAAGTGGTTCCTGTGGCCCATTGTTGTCTGCGTTTCCACCGAGGCCTAATGCCCCGGGAAGATTATGCAGTTCAGGCCGATGATGTATGGAAAAGCAATGGAGATAAATGCATTACACCGCCAGTCCAGTTGTTGGCAGTAAGAAGAAGTCAAAGGCTATACAACAACGATGACGCTATAAAAGCGATGGATGGGCTGGCATCATCATTTGTGCGACACTAAAGTTAACCTGTTAACATGGAGGAGATTCAAGTTGTGCTGCTGTTCATCGTGCTTTATTGCTATGCAAACAGATTAATTTAAACAACGCTTGAAAGGAGGCGAGCGTTAGTTGCAAAGTGGATTAAAGACGCACGTCAACAGTCTTGAATCAAAATAAAACGGTTGGCTTGCAGCTGCGGGCTTTTAAACATGGTGGGCGAAATAAAATGCAGCTAGGACTCGACTAATCAGAAATGTTCAGCACTGCAGACCCCCCCCCCCCAAAAAAAAGAAAAAAAAAAAGGAAAAAAAAAGTTCCTGAACCTTTGGAAAGTGGTGTACCACTATGTATAGTGTTATACAATAATTAGGTCTATAATACTCTCTGCCCTCTAACTTCTTCATTAAATTTTTTCCTCTCATGCTCCTGTAATACAAATGTACTTTAGATTACGTGCAGTCATATTCTCTAACCAAAAAAACTCAATGCTCTACCCCCTCATTATTTTCAGTCTCAACTCTCCCTTTTCTAATTGATTTGCTTTGCAATAAACCTCACTAACATACCATAAAACAGCCACATCTACAGTGAGGACATATAGAAATGTTGCCATACACAAAGACACCATGCTGCCACTGAGAGAGATGCTAGTGGAGCAGAAAAAGGCATGAGGGCAAAGAAATGGCTTGTGACAGGAAAGTTGTTGTTGCAAATCTCAATCTGAAATGACTCAGCATCTACCATCAGTGTGCCCTTGAGCAAAGGAGTGAAGCTGCTCTGTGGTCCACAGTAGACAGCTGTGATTACATCGGACAGATCCTAAGTGTAAATGTTCGCAAATGTGAAACTGGGAAGCCTCACACAGAGGACAGTTAACTTTGTATTCAAAAGAAATGGAGAAAACAAATATAAATTGAGGTTTATTTATCTGTATAGATGTAGCTGTCTCAGAGGTCCCACATATTACAAGTTTATCACACTATTGCTGCTGCACTGTTGCTCCACCCTCCATCCTGCACTCTGTACTGCATTTGAGATACACAGCAGACATGGAGGATGCTGATTTACATTCGCATGGGAGGTAAAATCGACTAGATTAGGTTGATGCCCCTGTGGGGAAATTTGTCTCGGAGTCCAGATTGCATTTTCTTCCGCAAAAGTTTTAAGCAGGGCGCTGCCACCAGAGAATTGGTGTAATGCTGTCCAGTGTTAAAAGAAACATACCAGGGATTCTCCCAGTCAGACACCAGATAAGCTGTTAGACAGTATTAGTATTGGTGTTAGGATCAGAATATATGCCCTTCAGTTTCCTGCTGAAAGCCTATGTTCCAGACAGTCGTAAATGTTGTATGAGTCTGTGGAGGGCCTGGGGAAAGGAGAGAAGAAGAAATGAGAGGAAAAAGGGAGGACAGGAGGTAGATAAAAGAAGACAGAATAGAAAGAGGAAGAGGACAGGAGGAAGAGAGAGAGAAACAAAAGTGAAAAGATGGTGGTCCTGGCAATAGAAGGAAAGCTTGGTTGAACAGATTCAAGGCCAGGAAGTACACTTAATTGAATGCAGAGTGCCTTCAATACCTTTTAACAAGGTGTTTTTTTTTTTTTTAATTTTTTTTATAAATGTGCATGAGTTTGCTTATGCTATAACTTCAGTGGTGTGTGTTACTTTGGGATTAAAAGACTTCCAAATTATCTTGGCCTCGGTTCTCTCTCTAATTGCTGAATGGTTTAGAAACATCTCAGAAATGAGAGGGAGTCAGAGTGGCTCCTCCTGAATGAAAGGGATTTTCATTTTGATCAGCTTTGGACTGTTGCTGTTCTAATGAGCATTTGGGCTTCAGAAACCTGCTTCTCCCTCTCTCTCTATCCCTCTCTCTCTCTCTCTCTGTGTGTGTGTGTGTGTGTGTGTGTGTGTGTGTGTGTGTGTGTGTGTGTGTGTGGGGTTGGGAGAGAGGACATCAAAGTAATGATCTGCCTTGCATGACCATGTATACTGCATGCTGTAGGTGTAATCAGACACTCAATAAGTTCTGCTCGTAAATTAAAACAAAGCTATTTACATTCATTAACATTTTCTAGTGGCTCATGGATTTCACAACATCCTGTCTGATTCAACCATGGAAGGCATCAATTTATTACAATTGTTCAGGTGTTCAAATCTGCTGCTGAATATTTTTTCTTCCTGGAAAAGTAACATATCTGGAGAATCCCACAAATCTGTTTGGACAAAGACTTGTTTGCAAATCCAGTAATATTTTGTGAGAATCCAACAAAATGTTGACAGAAACAGCCTCTTATTTCTTTGTTTTTCTCATCTTTCATGATTCCAAGTGCAACCCATTCAGTATGTAATTGCTTTCAACTGGGGCTGCAGCTGTTGTATTGATTTTTATTGTTACTGATTAAGGTGCGGATTATTTTCTCAAATAATTATTTGGTTTACAAGATATCACAGTTGTGAACATTTTTCACAATTTTTGTGAAAGTTTCTCAATTTTCTAAAGCCCAAGGTGATGTATCTGGTTGTTTTGTCCTACTGACAATTGAAAACACAAAGATATTCAGTTTGCTATCAGTTAGACAAAGTAAAGCAACAAATCCTCACAATTTTGTACTTTAACGACAAACTGATGCAGAACATAATGGGTGGTCTGCTGCCGGACGAACTCATTGACCAACGTTTTATTCCTCTGCTTCTCTCTCTTCATATTTTCTTCTTTCGTCTCCTCCAATCCTTATTTCACCTTTTTGTTTTATAGTCAGCAACACAAAATATTACTCATGAATTAATTTATTCTCATTCTGAATTTATCTAATATTTACCTGGCCTCATCAGTCATTATTCTAAATTAATTGCAGGAAAACTAGGCGGCAAAAAAAACATATAGAGGCAGAAAAGCCACCAGTCTTGGCAACAAACGGTGTTTCTCTCCAGGCCGATGTGGGGCAGTGATGAATATGATGGTTTCCCTGTCATTAATCAGACCGTGGCCTGTCTCTCTCTGGGATGGCCCCCGTCAAAGACACAATGGCCCCCCCTGGAGGGGCCTCAGAGGGGGCTCAGCAGACACTGCCGAACCCCATTTTTTCCCCTCTTCCTACCTCCCTCTCCTTCCAACCCCCCCCTTCTGACAGCTATCACCCCGATCCTGCAGTCCCTCTGGTGACAGGGCTCTCCCTCAGCGGAGATGCTAAAAAAAGGGCCTAGTAGTGAAGCTGTGGAGGTTGGGGAGTGAGAAACAAGGAAAAGAGGGAGAACACAATATAGAAATGGTGGTAAACAAAATAAGGAATAGCAGGAAGTATGAACTTAAGGAGAAAAGATATGATATAAGTGGGGAAACATAAGAAGAGAAGGAGGAGATGAGGTATGAATAACAGATTAAGTTGAGCAGGGGGATATCAGGGTGCTCCTCTATTTCTAATCCCCCCAACTCGCCCCCACCATCTCCGTTTGCTCCCACAGACAGAACATACTGGCCTGTCTTTAACAAGGCTCCTGTCCTTGGGAGATTTCTCTGATCATCAATCAACTGCAGCCGGGGAGTCACACAGGGCAGAGAGTGGGTGAGAGAGATTGAGAGTAAGAGAGAGAGGCTGAAAGAGAGAGGGAAAGAATGAGAAGAAAAGAGAAGGAGAAAGGCAGAGGCAAAGAGAAGGAGGCTGAAATTGATTTAATTAAGAGATCGAGGAACCAGTGAATGAGGTGAAGGACTACATTTCAGAAAATTCTCTCTGCTGTGCCTCTATTTCTCATGTCATACAACGCTGACAACAGACTCATTGAATATGAAACAGCCACTGCATGCAGGGCTTCGCTGCAGCAACTCATTGTGGCAAAGCACACTGCACTATCAAGGCCAAGAGTGTTGTTTTCTGAGCACCTTTGCTCCACAGATATGCCAGGTACAGGAGTTTTCTCATTGATTTATTGCTTGGGTATAAGTTTTGATCCCTAATCTTTTGTTGTTGTTTTGTCTGCCCATGTTTGATGGTTGAGACCAAGAGAGAATCCAAGTTTAACATCCTTTGATGGCCCTGCAGTCAGACCAGTAGAATTCATTTCAGTGCTGATGAAAAATTGCCCCAACATTTACAATACCTAACGGCCAATGTTCAGAATGAGATTGGATATCTGCCAGCATGAAAGAGCTTTTTCAGGATCGGGGAGAATTTTACTTTTACTCAACCAGTGTCAGATGAACCTTTACTCACAGATGACTTTAATGTCTCTAGATATATTTGAAAGAGTGGTGAGATTTGCATATGTTAGGTTAATTACTGAATGTCTGTCTGATCATTAGCAGCTTAAATGTCGAGAAATAACTTTCACAAAAATGGATGACAGATCCAGAGTCAGATTTTGTTTTACTATAAAATGACATAAAATCAAATGAACAATCAATCTCTTGTTAACATGTGCTTTGCAAAAGTAGTGGGAAGAATATGTACACATGGTAATATGAAGATAGGATTTTGTATGCGCTTCTGAACTCCTAAGAGAAGCTGTCACTAGTGGGCTTAAGACCCTGATGAGCTCCAAAACATGCAGGGTCACAGGGCAGAAGGCAGACGTGCATGCACACTATAGCCCAACCAAATCTGGATTTCTGAGTTTGGTCTGTTATCACTACACAGATCAAAGAAGCCACTGCTGTCCTGTACGGATTAGAGAAGTGAATGACCCAGAGTTCCTACTCTTAGATCATCAATTAAAAGCTTGATTGACATATTAAAGATAACAAGTGTAAAGTTTCACTGTCCTCAGATTTAAACGTTTGAAGAAATGTAGTATTCTTAATGTTTGACATGGGATGGGAGAAAGGAGCAGAATTACAGTATAGACACAACTTGGAGCTGTGTGTGTATGAGTGAGAGAGAAAACTTGACACCCCCCCAATTCAACCTCACAGATACAGAACACCTCCAATGACAAGGATGGGCCACTGAGTGCAAATAGAGTTAGTGCATCCCAGCAGAATATTTCAACAGCTTTAAAGTACAGAAGTGACTCTGAAGAACAACAGACAAAGGAGGAGCCCATAGCAAAATGGATTGGGCGCACAGGATTAACAGTCACAATGATTGAAGATGAGGACTTTGTTCTAATGATGGAGACAGTAGATAGGAGGCAGACTGTTCCAAGGAAAACTAAAATAAGCTATCTGATTGACAAACATTATGAAGATAAAGGACAAAAATTCAAAAGGAAACTGGTTGCTGCCCGGAGGGTCTATTGGCATTGACTTGTGGACAGAAAAGGGACTGGCGGCTTCTTTCCCATTGAAATAATTAAATGAACCAATGACAGTTCTTCCTATGGAAGTAAGCCCGACCCATGGGTATTTTGGTATGCTGTGTCACCTCTTACTCATGTTACCAATAATTGGAGACCATGTAATTGTTCTTGATTGCCATTTTATGCACTAATGCCTTTATTTAATTTCATCAGTCAGAGAGTTAGAACTGTTAAATTCACTTCACATTGCCTGGGCTAGCCAAAAATAAGAGCACAACCCAAATCTATTTCACTTGTCTTGAGACACTTGATAGTTGTCTTCATTATTAAAACAGTCTGTTGAATATTATTTTGGTCCACCAATAAAATTTTTCTTTTTTAAATTTGAGAGTTGCATTTGAAAGAATGAAGAATGTCATGTGCAAGTTGATATAAATGCATATCTAATTATTAATCTTTTGTGAAAAATTATTCTTTGCTTTTTTATGAGACTTGGTGTTATATGCATTTACGCTGGAAATGTTTCATATCAACAGTTAAATCTGTGTTTGTATTGCATGTTCAAACCCTAACACAATTCCATGAGAACAGGTTCATAGATGTTTGCTCATGAGTTTGGAAGTTCTAGGGAAACGCTTAAACAATGCATTACACTTAAACTAAACCCACTAGATTTAGTTGACTTAAATCTTATGATTTTTAGTCAACTAAAACTAGTCTAAAATTAAACCAATTCAGATGACTACATTTAGTAAAACTAAAGGGCAGCTTAGTCTAAAACTAAAATCTGAATTTGCTGTTGAAATTAACTGTCATAAATTTTGGGTTGCATATATGCACGTCCAAAACTCAGAATTTATGTCACATGCATCTTTGTGGCTCTGCGAAAACTGAAAGTATAATACAAACTTCAGTATTAAAAACTTCAGTAATTGAGACTGTGTATTTCCCAAATTTTTAGCAGTCACGTACAAAACATCCTGTCGTGTAGCCAAAACTAAACTAATCTCAATGTTTAATATACCATAGTATGAATACACCTTTGTGAAGAAAAGGTACAATTTACTCAAATATGTGCTGCTGAACCCCTCTTTAAAACTCAGCTTGCTTTCTTGCGGTCAGCCACCACCCTCTCACTCTATGATGTGTTCATTTATCTAATACAGTCAATCAATCAGCTGCAGTTCTGAAGATTCTGTGTCTACACACTCGCGTAAACACAGATGTATTGGTGGTCATGTGTGTGTGCATTACACCTGCTGAACATTGTTATTTGATTGGATATGTTAGTGGATTTTTGATGCCTTTTTGTCAAGGAATACACTATACAACATAATGGTAAGCTGATATTATCAACCTAACAAATTGCTTGTGCTCTCTTATGTATGTCTTTGTGTATCTATATGTGTGTATACAGTGCATGTATGTTTGATCCAAACCTCCACTCACGAGCATTATGCTAATCAGCAGCCATAATGTCCTGTCAAGGGAAATGCATAAATCAGATTTGGTTTGACTTTGTAGTAAGACAGAGTGTTCTGGGAGACTGGGTGGTAAAGAGATGAGCTGATGCACATGTGTGTATATACACACACACACACACACACACACACACACACACACACACACACACACACACACTCCACTCAAGACCTAAACATAGAAATAGTATGGATTATTTCCATTCCTTCTCATAGGCACGTGGCAACCAGCTAAGCATCTATGTCTTCATGGTCCTCATTCTTCTCTTCTTTTTTTCTCTCCGTTCCTTACCTTGCTCAGCCTTTTTTTTTTTAAAAGTATATTTTTTTGGGCTTTTTATGCCTTTAATGGACAGCACAGTGGAGAGTGACAGGAAACGGGGAGGCAGAGAGAGGGGGAATGACATGCAGTGAAAGGCCGTCCGATGCGGGATTCGAACCGGGGCCGACTGCAGCGAGGACTGTAGCCTCTACACATGGGGCGCCTGCTTAGACCAGTACGCCACACGACGCCCCTGCTCAGCCTTTTTTGTCCATGCCCCTCTGTACTTAAACAAGCTGCATGCCGCCTCTCATCTCTCCGTCTGTGTGTGACTCTACCTTTTGCCAACAAGCTCAGGCAAGTGTCCAAACATGTGACTCACAACACAGAGGAGGTATGGATCTTTTCCTGAAAGCCTTGTTTTAGAGTTTTAGATCACATGAGCTGGATTCTGTGTCTTCTAATGGAGCCGTCACTGATGCTGGATAAAAGATGCATTTCAGCAACACATACAGACACACAGATATATGGAAATATGCACAATATCTTTTTTTAAAAACACTTTTACTGGCATGGACACAAGCACTGGCCACACACTTGCTACAGGCGTAAAAACTGATGAAATTTTATGCCAACTCTCAGAAGCTTTTTTCTGTCTTCGGGCTGGCCAAGACAAACGAAGCATGTCACAACTCTCGCGCTGCCTTCTGCGAGTTCATTTTCATGTCAGCGCAGTCTAATTGCTGAGGTAATTAGATTAGGGAAGGCTGTTTTAAAAATAAAAGTCTCTCATGTTTCTCAGCACTTTTGCCTCAATGGGTATAAGGCGTTTGAAGGCAGCATCCATGAAGGCCGACAAAGTGCTGTGCTGTCCTCCTCTTCTGCTCTCCCCTCTCTTCTTCTCTTGCTGCAGGGAGAATGGCACTAAAGAGAAACTTCATTTCACAGAGAATGATCTGGTTGGTTTCCTTAGAGAATCAAGAGGTCAGAGTTCAAAAAGTCCATACTTTGGGGGAAGTTTTGAAGCGAGGATGTATAGTCCAGAGGAAAGGGATTTTGATCAACTCGCCTCCAAGGAGAGAGACGTTTTACTTTGTCTGTGATATATATATTTTTCTCGTCACCCTGGTGTCTTTTTTTGTGTGTGCGAATGTGTGGATATGGTGTGTGTGTGTGGGTGAGTGTGCAGTTCCTGTGAAGGACTGTCTTGATAACTGCAATAATCCAATATTGTGTTATTGACAAGCCAACCACTGGGAATGGTAAGCAACCACCAAGTTTTCTTTATTTTGTGAGGCCTTGTGTTACACTTAAGTTTTTCCCGCTACAAAGAGCTGCTGTTTTTGAATATAATACTTCTATAGGCTTTCTGTTAATTTTGGATATTTCGGGAAAAAAAATCAATAAATCAGTGTTTTGTGTCCATATTCTTAATTACAGCAAAAATAAATGTTAGCAACTGATGGCAGCCGTATCAACTTTATCTCTGCCAATCATAAACCGATGTAACAAAATGGCAGATTTACAAATATGTGTGGAGAGGTGTATGCTGTGTCCGTGTGCCATCTTTGCCATTTCAGAAGCAACAATATACCTAATAATAGCCAAACAATAATTGCGTGAGTCAGTCTCATATTAATTGAGGCAATAACCATGAGCCTACTGGTTTCTAAAAACCACCGATTTTACAGAAAGCAAACACTTATCGTTGAGTTTTACTACAGGTTAACACACACTGTAGCACCCTGGGAAGTCTAGTTGACTCCCAGGTCAACCTGCTGACTGTCTCGCCCACTGTATTCATGTGCACATGTTTGTTGATTCATATTTGACTGTTTTTGAATAATTCTTTTGATATTCTGCCTTCATTTGATGCTGTATTTGTGAGTCTAGAGACAGACAGAAAATGTGGGGGGAGAGGTGTACAACACGCAACAAAGGTCTCTGGCTGGAATCAGTCCAGTGTCATTGTAGTTATAGCAGCAAACATTAGAGAATTTCACACGGCAGCGTACTCCTACTTTATGATAAAGAGAGACTCCAATTGTAAGGAGCTGCTCTACAACTGTTGGCTACTACAACAGTCGAGGGGTTTCCAGGATACTCACTTTCTGTGTATGATTTTGTTGAAAGCCAAAGGCAAATATCCCAGATGATTTTGTTCAAATGAAGTTTTTTGGAAAGCAGTAGTATGCTATTGACTTCAGTGCCCTGATTGACATTCTTTCTGCAGTCCACATTTCTCAAATGTCTACAATGGAGGTAGTGAGAAACATATTCTCAAGAGCAGCTCTGATATCAGACAAAAACAGAAGAAAAAGGTTCACACATGATGATGTAGATTCTAATTTTTTACATTTTTTGTGTGATTTTTATACTTATGCGTATAGTGTGTGTGTGTGTCTAAAGGTATTGCATGTTTTTCCATGACTTCCACCTACTCCATACATGACAGAACCCTGTCTCTGTATCTACTTGTGTTTTTCTCTCTCAGGTGTGAAGGCATCTGGATCGATTGTGTGAGTTTCGCGCTTGATGCCTGGTGATTGATGGTGTGAAGGTGATTTATTAGTCATGTCCAAGGGACAGGCAGCAGGGGAAGAGCTCTTTTGTCCCCGTCTTTTGAGTGCCTCGCTGTTGTTTTTCATTTTGTTCGCTCGCCTCTCTTTCCCTTCGTTTTATCGTTGCCCTGCAGTGCCCTTTTAGATCTGGCTGTGAAGTCGCCTTTTAGTGAGCAACAGTACAACCTAGATGTGTTGCCCTCTTAAAGCTACAACAAGGTCATTGTACAGATACTGTCTAAAAAAGGTGTAGGCAGGCACGCAGCAGCATTCTCTGTAGTGTTTTTGTGTCTCTGTTTCGTTGCCCCTTTTTCGTTCTGTCTGTCTGATTGGAAGCCTAATTGCTCGCTAATCACAGGATTCACTAGTAGTTGTTGATTTATTGGCTGACCAATTAATTGGGCTGATCTTTGACATTTTGAGATAATCGGCATTGACTACTCTGAATAACACATACAGTGCTTACTTCTGTATAATTAGATGGTTGTGGGATGGTAAGATAGTGTAACTGTGAAGCCTTTTATTGTGGTTGAGCCTGTGGTCAGTCATTGTTCAGAAACATATTTTCTTCATCCATGGCACTCATGTACACGATCATGCCAGCGCAAAGCCAGCAGCACCTGCTGTCAGTTTAGGATGAAGGCAGGATTGACGAACCTCTCCCCTCGTCTCAAGTCAACAATCTGCTATTGTAAGCGATTGGTTTGATAGTTTTCAGATACTTAATGTTACTTACAGTCGGTTGCATTTGCTAATGGCCTAGAAATAGCGCGTGCGTGTGCATGCTCGTTTGTGTCTGTGCTTCACCGAGCCAACTGTCACTGTGTTTAATGAGTAGTGGATTTGTAGGACAAAATATCGGCTCCATCACATTGTTGTTACCTCTAGTCACTTGGTAGATGATATGAACAGGCTGTGCAATGCGAGTGAACAAAGTTATTATTTTTTTGTGTTTGTTCGCTTAGAATGGCTATTTGGCTTGTAAGTGAGTTTGTCAACAAACATAAACTAACACATAACCACTACTCACCAGGTAACCCTGGAATGACAATTTCCAATGACTCAGGTTTGATGGGGGAGAAGCCAAAAGGGAGAGAAGGATGAAGACAGAGAAAAGCAACAGGTTACCAGCACTGCTCTCATACTTCTTGTATCACACTGACAGGCAGCAGAAGTGCTGAAGGCCTAGATGTAAATTGATTGTGACTGCTCATGAGTGGCACTGTGAGAGGAAGTCAGCTCATAGTTTTCATCTGGTTCACCAGAGTTCCAACTTCAGAACCACAGAACCAAAACTTTTTAATTCCGACTATAATATCAGTCAGTTTACTCCTCATTCATTAGACTATTTGAATCAAAAGTGATGTTAATACAGATTCTATTGTGGTTAAATCTTGGTCTTCTGACCTTCACAAGTCAGTGGGGTTATGTTGAAAGTGTTAATTCGTGTCCTACCAAAGGTGTGGTTTAAAGTCACACTTTAAACTGATCAGCAGGTGGCAGTAATGTGCTCCAATGTGCCAGCAAAGGCAGGGAAGAAGACTGCAAGGTAGTAAACATGGGTGTAAACAATGAATTTTCAAAGCCAGTTTTTAAAGTATTTCAGGTTTTTTGAGGAAGGAAATGCATTTGACATGTTTGTTAAACCTCAAGGATACATGTGATGTGTTTATGTAAACGTAAGTCTTGTTTGTTTAAAGGAAAAGTCCAAAGGGCCCTTTAATGTCATAAGAAAATGTTAATGAGGCCCTGCAGCCTCTGTTTTACTGTAATTGACCATTCTTTATGCCCACCCCCTTAGTTGGTGTTGCAATGCCTCTCAAGCTTTCCATTTGAGGAAAAGCATGGTACTTGTGTTGCAGTATGGAGCTAGTTAGTCAGTACCGGAAAAATGTAAGATCAGACTATAACATAACTTTGTCTGTGCTTAGCTCACACACTTGTATTCTCATTTTTCATGTTACAAGACAAAAGGCTTTTAGACTGAGGACCAATCAATCGTGTTTGCTATCTGGTGTAACTTTGACTGTGGTCGTTGGAGTGTAAACTTCCCCAAATCCAATGAAGAGCAGGATAGAGATGCTAACATAGTCTGTAACCCCACAAAGTCAGGTAGGAAGTCATTGATGTGCTCCTTTAAAATTGGAAGTAAGGCTGAGTCACTAAGCTAATTAGCCGGACATGCTAGGGATTTCAGCAAACAAACACATTGTTTAATCCATTCTTTGCACTTTTTCTCTTTCTCTTTCTTTCTCCTCTTTCTTTCTCTTCGATTTTTGGAAAGGCAAAAAAAAATCCTCCACGCTCCCCACTTTCAATGCTGAGTATTGTTTTTGCTACAGCCTCATGCACAGAGCAGTTTAGCGTTTTCAGGACTGCGTCTATTCTGTACTTGTTATATATTAGGACAAAATATATGATGGTGTTTGTTTGGTGTGTTTGTGTGTGTGTATTTGACCTGCAGACCTCCATATAGAAATGGGCCAAAAGTAGCTTCTGCCTTTTTACAAATTAAAGATGAGTATCTCAACATCTCGACATACAGTATGTTCAACGATCCAGTTCATAAATGATATATTTTAAGATGCAGTAATTTGATATTGCGTAGTTTCTGTGTGTAATGCAACATAATGTGGAATGATATGATGTGATTCAGTGGAGCATAAACAGTTCCATTTTAATTCTGCTATGTTTTTAGATGGGTTGCAAGGAAAAAAAACCTCTAAACATAAATCAGCACAATGCAGTTATGTGAGAGAAAAATTCAATTGGACTTTTCTGCATACCATTTGCAATGTCATTTATAATAATGTACTGGATGTTCCTCGGCAGATTGAAGAAAATCAGTTCACTTAAAACTTTCAAACACTCACTTGTATATCGTATATAAATTCTTTGCTGCAGAATTACCATATAACAACAATATGCGGCTGCGTCCACTGGGATGTACTACATCCACACATGACATTAAACACAACCTTTAAAAAAAAAAAAAAAAAAGAATCAATAAGTTTGTGATGTTTTAGCTAAGAGGTGCTTGTATTTTAGTTCAAATGATTAATCTTGACAGTAACTTTTGATTATGTCACATTCAATCTTGTCATGAAGCCTGACCACCTATGCTTCATCCTCAGAAACATAATCCTCACCATTCAGCCAAGAGTGTTCTCTGACTTCTTGGACAAAAAGTAAGTAAAAGTGAAGGTCTGGGAGATCGGTTTCCTCGCCTTCAAAGTCTTGACTTTCATCTCCGAAATCACGGGCAGGTTGTCTTGATGTAGCTGGGTGTGCTCAGGTAGTTTGCCCTGGATTGGGGTAATCAGGAAGATGGTGGGGCTTTGTTCCTCACAGAGGAGTGTGGTTGCCACTTCATTTGATGAGCATCATGGCTGATTCAGACAGACTGATCGTTACTTCAGCTTCCTCCTAAGATTTCTGTAGTGCAGTGAACACGTTAGGCTGGACACCGGCTGAGCTTTGTTACTTATCCCAGGGGATTTCAGACACTCTTGAGCTTCAGCTGCAGAGGCACAATGTCTTCTTCAGTTTGTCAAGCATTTCTGCTTCACCTCCCACCAGTAGAGTTTCCTGAGATGCCAGATTTATCATGTGTACAATGTACAATGGTTCACATTGGATTATATCTGTGGTTCAGCTCCCTGTTAAAGCATTCCTTACTTTAGTTGTTACAAAGCTGTCTGTTCTCTTTATTCAAATCCGTGCACACGTCTTCCAACAAAACCTATGTTTTTTTTCTTTTTTGTTATTGAATATCATTGCAAACTGTCTGTGTCATCTGACCTGCACCTTCCAGAAAGTCACTTCATAATAAATAAGTGCAGGGGGACTTTATACAGGACATAGTGACAAAATGCCCTATGCAGTGTGTGGTGGAGAATTGAATATAAAACAACTGTTTGATGAATATTTACAAATCAAATGTTACCATGTCTGGTAACAGCCTATTTGGAGCCTGCAACGATACTGGATTTTTGAGGATAGTGATACCAATATTTTATAGCACAGTAGGCTGTATGAATGACATGGATACATTGGTGGATTTTTTTATGTAAACAAAACATAAACAAACTTGTCATTGCTCTCTGCTGGACAAACTATGAAAGTGTTTCTAAATTACCTTAAACATAATTTTTGACATGTCTGTAAAGTAATTTTCATTACTTATTGGCCAACATATATGCTGATAGTGACATGTCAGTAATAAGATAATATCTGCTGATATATCGTCTCAGCTGAATATTGATCTGGTTCTAATCTAGTGTTATTACGACAGGTTTCAGTATGAACAACAACAACTACAGCTAGAGTTTTACTAAATGGCCGTTGAGCTTTACTAACCATCAATTCCATGCCAGACACTACAAAAGAGGTTTACACTGTCAAGAATGAATGGGAAAAAGGAGTTGAAGCAGGTTGAGATGGAATCACACAGTCGTTGGTATTTTTGTTTTTTTGCAGCAGCAGAAAGTGTGTGTGTGTGTGTGTGTGTGTGTGTGTGTGTGTGTGTGTGTGTGTGTGTGTGTGTGTGTGAGTGAGAGACACAGAGCATGATATGGGAACGTTGACTCTGTGTGTATTTTAGTGAAATGGGATAGGTGCAGTTATACCTGCAGGGAGCCTTCACAGGAACTAAAGAAACAGTGTTCTCTCACACATGTGCGTGACACACACAAAGAGAGAGAGAGAAAAACAAAAGAGAGACAAAAATGGCATACACAGTATTTGGAACGAGGATGTCATTAATTAACAGTGAAAGTGAAAATGTTTATGAAAAAATCACAGTAAATAAGAATAGATAAAAAAGAATGTCTTGAAGAGCTGAAACGATTAGTCAATCAATTAACTATTTTGATAATCGATTAATTGTTTCAAGCAGCAATAGTGAAACAATAGCCTATAGCCAATAGCCATATATTTGAAGAGTACAGCCCTTAAATGTCAGATATTTCTGTAAACTGTAAACTTTTTTGGTCGAACAGAACACTTTTTAAATGATTAATTGAAAAAGTAACTGTCAGATTAATCAATACTGAAAATGATGGTTAGTTGCAGCCCTAATGTCTTGTTATTGACAGTCAGTTTTGTATTCTTGAAACCAGGAGATTCATTGATATTTAAAGTTTAAGTTCAAAAAGAGGTGTATTTGCTCTCTCAAGCTTTGCGTTTTTCTTTAAAACCATCATCAGGAGCAGGTAGAAACAGCAGCTGATAAACCTCAGGTGTGTCAGGTGATTGCTTACTTAGGCTGATGATGTCACAGGCTTAAACTGTCACACCAGATTGACGATCACCCAGCTCTCTCTCAATGTACTGTTAACAACTTCATAGTAGGCAATCATTTATGGACAATATACAACAGCAGCATTTGCCATTTGCAGATATAAACCTTTGCCTCTTCAATGCTGCAGACATGACTCCATCCTGGGCTGCATTTATTTGAAAATACATTTTTCTTCATGGTCTTCTTATATTCATCTACTTTATCATTATTATCACCGCTGCACATCTGCACCTCGCCTTTCTGCTCTTTTATCTCAGGTATGCAC
Source organism: Seriola lalandi dorsalis (assembly GCF_002814215.2). Lineage (NCBI taxonomy): Eukaryota > Metazoa > Chordata > Actinopteri > Carangiformes > Carangidae > Seriola > Seriola lalandi. The sequence continues at coordinate 1,315,328 of NW_019525439.1, forward strand.
TTTCACATCTCCCTCATCCACTTGCGCGCCTCCTTTTGTTTCATTTCCATCTGTCAGTCATAACGAGAATTGTCTGAAAGATGGTCAGTCCTGGCAAGAACCTTAAAGAGCCTTAGAAATCTTTCCTTCAAGAGCTGTTTGTACCATTATGAAACAGATTTGATTACATAATGACTGATTATAGAGTAGAAGATGTGAGAACAAGCAGGCAGCTACTGAAATACTGCAGCATATTTTTTGGCTTCATCAACTCCAAAATAAATTTGTACTTCCATTTTAAATGTTCTTTTTTAGTTTGCATGATTCCACTTTGACCTTTTTGACCCTTTGTATCAGGCTGTAGTTAGGTCAGTGACCTATAGAGGGCGCCCTTTGACAGCACAGTGTCAAACAAGCATGACCTGGCATTATCTAACCACATTGATGCTTCATAGTCTTTCTCTCTGTCTCTGTCTCTGTCTCTGTCTCTCTCTCTCTCTCTCTCTCTCTCTCTCTCTCTGTCTCACACACATACACACACCCTCCAACCTGCCGAGCCCTGGCTGTAGCCAGCCTCCTGCTTTCAGGAAAGAAGTGATGAGCAGAGGGAGAAAAAGTGATGAGAGTCGAGCGGGAGAGTGATGAGCACGGGGAGAGATTGGCTCTCTGGCAGATGATTTGAAGATCATTCTGCCCCCTGAAATAGCTGTTCGGTTACGAAGGTTGTCTGAAAGCATTAATAAGTAATGAAGGACCAGTGGCCATGGCTTTGTGGATGCATACACATGAGTGTGTGCACGCGATAAATGTGAATGTGAGACAATACGATGAAAGAAATGTGATGAATATGTGTGTGGAGTGGAGTGTGTTGTTTAGGGCGTGGGGGTCTGTTTGATTGCATTTATGAAAATATCTTCAATTGGATTATATGCTCTCTGTTTTGTGTCTGTGATTTGTTCATTAGCTCATATGACATTCAGGTGAATGAACTCTATCTATACCACTATATCTAATCCGATTTTATGTGTGTGTGTGTGTTTGAGAGAGAGAGAGAGAGAGAGAGTGTAAGTCATGCCTGTGTAAATGTCAAGATCTTGATATGAATAATATTCAGAGCTGTCCTTGACTCCAATTCTGAAAAATAGTTTGCTCAGATGTATCTAGTGGCGAGGAGAGCATCTGTGGAGGTGTATGAAAGTGTATTTGAATCACAGTACATAATGTTAATGTAAACTAAAGGATCACCACACCACATAAAATGAAAGCATATTGTTTGAACCTGATATCACCTTCAGTATGATTGATGGGTCCTTTTCAATTTTTTTTTTTTTTGTTTAGTGGAGATGTTAAGGCTCTTTGGATCCTGACGCATCTCCTTTCGTGATTAGTTTATGTCCTGAACAACATCTCATTAAATATGTGGCATTTGCTGTTTGAAATAGCACCTCCACTCTGGTCTTTTTTACCTTTTTTATGATTAATTTTTAATCTAATTTTTGTACTATTTTTTTATGATGTTAGCAGAGGTGGTCTTTGTTTCTGGTGAGGTGTACCACCTCAGCTGTAAAACATGCTTTAAAAACAATGATTCATACTAAATGACAACCAATCCTATCCTTTAAACAGTGCAGTAAAATGCTGTAGGTCAGTATGTTTTAATTGTGACCAGCTTAGAAAATACTGATTCTTTCAGTTATATATAATATGTTAAATTAATTTGGAAGCTTTTTTTGCTCACGGGATGAGTAGGACCGAATCAGCATATCAGACAATGTTAAAAATCCCAGACTATGTTATATCTTCCATATGTAGCTTGGAGGTGAGATTATATCTGAAAGAATTTCTTTATCAACAAGAGGAAAAAATAATTGTGTCCTCTGTCTTACCAAATTCCCAGCTGAGTGAGTGCAGTTAATTTGCTGCCAGAGCTCCTACAGTTTGTAGGTCTTTTTTGTTGCGGCCATTTTGCATTTATCCCTAGTAAACACTCAGTTTAATTTGACTGGGGACTTAGCATGGCACAAATTAAATCAACTCCCTGTGTACAATCATTTATTTTAGAAGGACAGAGAGAGCGGCCAGTTAGAATAATGTGAATAGATCGTAAATCTGCCACCCAGCCTGACTGCAGAGCAGATAGCTGGTGCAAAACCAAAATGATGTAATCTCCAAACTGTCATGTTCCTTTGTCCTCTGCTGCTTAAGGAGAGTTCATCTGAATCTGAGGGGCCTGGCAGCAGGGTGTGTTTTGCAGACCTTTTTAGTTCTGATCACTCAATAGGCCAGAGCACCTAGACGGCTCTAATAGATACAAGGCTGTAATTTGTCCTCTGAGTTAATCAGCCCCGAGCGGGAAAGAAGAAGAAGTAGGAGGGTGAGAGTGTGAGGGAGGTACGAGTGAGAAGAAATGTATAGATTTTCTAAGTGGGGAAGAGGAAGAGGAGAGAATCTCAGTTGTTTAACAGAGAGAGGATGGCTGCAATGAAAAAACCTGAGGAGAGAATAAATCAAGTCATCATACATGGCCAGTAATAAGCCATTTTTCTTTTAATAAATGACCTCCATGCGCTACATAAATATCATCTTAACCACACAAGTGTCACTTCCACTTTATCTTCTGCCAGCAAGAGACACTCGGAGAGGAAGAGGAGCGGGAGAAGGCGGTAGTGTTAACTGTATCTGTAGTGAAAAGGATGAGGGGATATTGGATACATGTATCTACATGTGGGTAATAAAAACTCTGGGATAAGACTACGTGATATCAGCCAGAGAGTGTCCTGATCCAACAGTTGTGGGGCGTCAGGAATGAAATGTATGTCAGGCACAACAATTTATCATCATGTCTCATGTTTAGTATCATAGAGGAAAACAACTGATTCTGCATCTACGATGCCACAGAAGGTCCAAACACCAAACAACACAACTAACAATTGTCAGATATTTTTTTTTGCCTTCTTTATACCATGGTTGTTAACCCACCTGATCCTGGAGGTCTGTCTCTGGTCCTAGAAAAGTATAATAGCTGTACCTGTTTCCAATGCAAATAACCTTTGTTTGGGTAGTTTGAATAATCGAGGCTCATTCTTTTGCCTAATTCTTTAATGCTACAAGGTCCAAAAAGGAATTTCTGTTGATTTCTATTGGATTTTTTTTTTACTTATTGTAAGAAAATTGGATTTTTAGAATTTAATTATAGATTAGATTTTTTACAGTATAATCTGGCACAATGACCATCTGAGAACATGTAATGTTTTCTAGTTAGTTATACAAAACGAATGTTTGTATGATTTGAGGATAAAAGATCACACTCAATATCTTAGGCAAGGCAAGTTTTTTTTTTGTATAGAACCTTCAACAGCAAGGTAGTTTTACATAGGATAATTTACATATAAAGCAATTTGTGCGCTCGTGTTGGAATGTGGATTCAAAATTCTAGTGTATGAGCATTTTTTGTGTGTGTACCCGTGAGGATTTGTTATGAAAGACTGATTTCATTCATTGATCCCGCTCTTCAGGCAGGTGTTAGGTGTGTTCATGGTTTGCATGAACAGACTGACATGTTCCTCATCTTCCTCACCCCTCTGGGGACATTCTTAGCATTAGTCCTGCAGTTTCTCATAGTATCTCACCACAGAGCCTCAGGGGGGGAAATGCTTCATTGTTCACCATGATAGCATCAAAACACACAATGATGATTCCCTGTCATGGCTCCTATTGTCTCTGTGATGTTTTCTTAATGCCCCATACAGCGATGTGAGTGTTCTTGTCCCCAGGCAGGCAGGCAGAGCCACAGAGCTCTGGATTGCATGATCACATATTGAGGATTACATGTAATACAATTACTGTAACCTGATTACAGATATTGTGACTGAATTCGGCTGCAAATCCTGGAAAAAAAATCCTGCAAAGCTGTGTACATTTAGTTTATGACGTGAAATTCTGAATATGTAATAAACGTACATACATAACGTGGGAATTGCAATGAGCTGAGAAAAAAAATCTTCTGAATGTCACATGGCCAATAAAATCAAAGCTTTTGAGGTTTACTTTATGATTCAGACTGTTGAGAAGGTTGTATTTTTTAAACAGAAATGCCTTTGTTGTAACAGGTTGCATTGAACAGGATTACATTAATTGAATACTTACACTACACTGTTACAAGCGTTCAATTAGATTACACTAATTGAATGCTTGTTGCAGTGTTTTACAGTTATAGATGTGTGTGTTTAGTATTCAAGTGGGAGAGTTGGATATTTATGCTGCTGAAGGCCAAACTATGCTGATTATTATCTTGAATAATAAAGAACAAAAAAAAAAAATTCCCAAAGCCCAAGGTGACATATTCAAATTGCTTGTTTTGACCCAAAGATAATCAGTTTACTTTAATCTATGACAAAGAAATGTAACAAATCCAACATTTAAAAGCTGGAACCAAGGAATGTGGTATTTTTGCTTGGAAAATGACTGAAACAGTAAATCTAAATGGCTATCCATCCATCCATCAAAACAGCTGCTGATCAATTTCCTAATTAATTGTTCAACTGATCGTTTAGCTCCAAACGCATATAGCATGACAATTGACAAACATATCCAACATATATGCATGTGTTATTTGATCACATGATGACAAGCTGATTAGCATTTATTCATGCTCCTGATTCAAATATTGTTTTTTAGTTCAGCTGATAAACGATCAGTCTCCTATTGGGACCAAAACTTGAAAATCACATGAATACAGAACAAGAAGTCAACCACAGACAGACTGAGTGGGAGACTGCAGAACAGCTGCAGACTGAAAATGAATACAACCACAGGAGACTCGTGACGGACGTTTTCAAGCCAAAACAGAATGCCCAGAGGTGTGGTCTAATAATGTCAGATCTCAGATCAGTGGGTATCAAAAATAGCAGTGAAATGAAAACAGACAGAGAAATGGGAGAGGGAAGGAAAAGGAGAAAGTGAAGGACAATCAGAAAGTGCCAGACGCACAGTGATTGGGATGGAATAACTAAGTTGAAGCTATCATGTCTAACTCTTGTCTTTTGAGAGCGACAGTAAGTCAGATTAAACTTTAAATGACTCCTCACTCTTTTCAGTCAGTCGCCGTCCAACATCTATACATTAGTAGTCTCAGGTGCAGTCAAAGCAGAACAAGGGGAAAGAGAGTCAAAGATTTGAGTCTGAGAGCCATTCAAATAAGCTGCACACTATTTCACCCTCCTCACTGCTTGTCCTTGCCTCTCTTTTCATTTCGGATGTCTATTTCATTTTTCTTCTTCATGTACATATCTTTTCACTCTTTTTACCTCTTCAGGTGTCTGCTTCTGTCTTTTACCCCCCTGCATACTCTCTCAATTTTCCTCTTTCAATTTCTCTTTCTGCCTCCCAATTCCCACTTTCATGTTTTTTTTTGCCACTCTCCACATTTCCCCCTCTCTACCCATGTGAGATTGGGCATTTTTTTTTCGTGAGTATACTTCCTAAGTGGCACTGAAGATGTGTGTGTGAGTGTGTATTTGGGTGTGATTGCATGTAGCCCAGCCATGTGTGTCTAGAGGCCATCTCACAGTTGGCTTTATTCAAAACAATATTCAGCAGCAGGGTGATTTCATCAGTCGCTCTGTGGCCCATGGGTCAAAACTGATTCATACCTGTTTTCCATCTTTCTTGCCCCTCGCACTCTTTCGCTCGCTCTGTCTCTCTCATATGCTTTCATACATCTTCACACATACCCTAATGCATGCATATATATATATACACACACACACACACACACACACACACACACACACACACACACACACACACACACGCCTATATCAGAACCTATATGTGTATGTAAAGATAATGCAAGAGTGTAATTTTCACTTTACCTTAGCAGGAGACATCTACTGGGACCCTCCTGCGCTATTAGAATAGTAGGCATTGCCAGTGAGAGCAGAGTGTTTTTATATATATTATGGGATATATTATTAATTTGTGTAATACACTGCATCCACTATATGTTACCTTGTGATTCTTAACATTATTAGGGGTATTAGAAAAGAGGGCATGTTTACTGTTATTCTGACTAGTACCATTAGCAGTGGTCCTCCACAGAAAAAAAAACATTCTATTAAACATTTGTAATCGATTCAAATACATCATTCAATCATTCAATACATTTTTGTAATAAATCCAGATACAAATCTGATACTGAGCATATTCACATTATATTAGAAGATATTGTAGAAGAGACAAGTGACATATTTAACACCCATAAGCTCTTTGATCTGCTCCTTAACAAGCTGAGCCATCAGGGGAGTTTGAGAGCTATTGCAGCTCATCTAGCATTTAGCTTTTACATTTGTGAGTATGTCTAAGATTAAAATAGGGCTGCAACTGACAATTGGTTTTGTTATTTATTAATCTGGTGATTATTTTCTCTAGTAATCAACAGTGGAAAATAGCTGTCCTAGAGCAAAAGGTCACTTCATCAAGTGTCTAGTTTTGTCAGACCCATGGTCCAAAACCCCAAAATATTCTATATACATTCAAGCAACACATTTTCACACTGGAGAACCTTGAAAAATGGATTAAACAATTAATCAATTATCAAGTACCTGTCTATTGATGGACTAATTGATCAATTGGCTAATCGCCACAGTCTTAGATTAAGAGCATTTAACACATACAAAGTGAATGTGTGACAGATAAAAAGCTATGTGACAACAAAAGTTTGGTCAGAACAACCAGCACGACTAAAACCTAGACTACAGAAAAACATCAACTATAAAAAAAAAAAACCCACAAAATTGCAACAAAAACTTTCTCTGGCTCAGTTCATTACACTAATACCCTACATACCAGTCTGCCTCGAGTAGAGGTCCCCACACTGGGGTTCAGGACTGCTCCTCAGGCTTCTGAAACTGGCTGAAAATTAAACAAATTGTGACATGTCAATCCCTCTGTTGGTTGAACTGCTCACAAATTCAACTTGTAGTGAGGGTTCACAGGTAAACACGGCACTGGCTTTGTTTCGCAAGCCACAAAGGTTTCAAGCCACTGACCCGGACTACATGAGGCCCATGTTTGTCGCTTTTTGTGGCTAACAGAGGAAAAGTGCAACGCTCATCTAATATGATGGTCTTCTGCCCTCAGAAAGATGAATTTACTGCTGCTTTACTTTTAGAAATCTCTATCACTGTCAGGGTGGCCTTTCAACAGAGCATTTTATCACCAGTGCCGTTCTCTGGCCGCTGCCAGATGTCTCTTTCCAAAACATTCTGGTTCAAATCAATGCAAGCAATCTGGCCAGCTGATATTTTGTATTGACCTTTTAACAAGAGATTCATCACAGATCACTTTTCTCTGCCAGAATTACCCAAGGGACCATTCTGCAATGCAGGCGAGTTCTGTCCTAACAGCCACTCTAATCATGCTTCATACAATGATTACAGCATGTTTAGCCTTTATCAAATGAAAAATGACTTTGTCATTGAAATATTACCCTGCCATTTTCACAAATATTTAGTAATGTTTACCATGTGACAGGACACCAGAACATGAAGGGATTGACTTTGCATCTCATTTTGCACGTAGTGTATGAACTGGAAAAAAATAAGGTATTTCAACTTAAAAAACTACATTTCTTATGGCTTATGAACGTAATATGTGAGTGACTTCTGCAACATGGGTGGTAGCTCCTCACAAATATGAACACAGCATACTGCAAAAAAATCGCATATGTACCTCCCATTACAGTGTGAACCAGTTCTCCCTGACAGGGCAGATCAGATCATATTGTTATCACAGTTCACCTTGTATTGCAATGTCTTTTACCCTGATAAGATATCAAGGCACAGATCACAATTTAAGGAAACAGTATCTTTTTGTCAGTTTTTCTAAGGCTTGAAGTGTGTTTGGGAGTAGAAAATGAACGGGATGTCAGTTTTTGATGTTATCTTTTTCTTTTCTCAAAAAACAGATACATTTAGATGTGTTTAGATATCATGTATCATAAAAAATAGATACCATATCAATGGATTTTGTCCAAACAGCAAAGGTGGCTAAAACTTTTAGGCCATGTTCAGCCTGACAATAGAAAAATACAACACTGTGTGATCTTAAAAATTATCAGCCAACTCAAACTGAACCGCGTGGCTTCCATACCTAAAAAGTAGTCCCTGCTTTCATGGTAGTACCTGAGATGATGAGATCATCTCTGAACATGTTTTTCATGGGTTTCCTGTTAACATGACATAATTGAGTAATACAGACACATCTAACTGCTGCAGGCTGTTCACTGTGTGAAATACTGCCGCCACAAAGACTAAATATATAATAAAAGTGTCAGCAGCTCATGTAGTGCCTATGCTTTTCGTGACAGTACATATGTTTACTGTCATATAGACTCCAGGTCAGCAGACAGTGTGTAAATGTTGCACACACATGAGCTGGATGTTGTTATCAGCGTCTCCATGTTCAGCCTGGGCACGTAGATACACTCTCTGTCAAAGAGGTTTATTGCAAAATACGTGAATTCTACAAGCTTCTCGTGTTTATCTCCTTGTCTGTTGGTGTATGATATAATCAGATAATTGACAGCCCAGTCAAAGCTGTGTGTGTGTATGTGGGAAGGATAGACAAACTCAAGCTTATTTTTGTCTTTTGCAATCTCCCAAAAAAATTAGGAAGAGGAAGAGAGGAGGAGGGGAAATGCAATTAAACACTGTGATGAAACGAAAAAGAGCAACAGGGAAATCCAATGAAGATGGAAAAATTAAGATAAGAGGACAAGAAAGTGGGTGACCAGGAGAAACCAGAAAAGAAGCAAAATGTGTATGTCATTTTTCAAGACGTCAATGTTCTTGAGAGACACGGGAGTCCGTGATACCTCATCTTGGTCTGAATTCTGAAAGATTATCTCAACTTTGTAATTGAGAAATCATGTTTTTTTCAGCCAGTTTGGTGAATGGCTCTAAATACTAAGATATTCAAGAGCCATGGCCATGGTCATCAGGAAGTATAAATCAGAGCTGTAGCAAAGTTAGACTACTTTGCAGTCGCAATTAGGAAAAAAATCACAACTCTATAGTTGCCAAATTCAGTCACAAGGGGCAAAGAATCTAAAAATAAACAGTTTAAAATTGCTGAGCGTCAGCCCAATGTTAGAACACCCATTTGTCACAAAACTGCAGGAAAGGCATATGGATGAGAAGGAAAAGGAAAACTAGAGACCATCTTGGGATGGGCTCACTTGTGCTGTGACGGTACCTAATGCAATAATGTAATAACTACTGAGTATTGATGGGTCAGAACGTCAACATGTTGATGTGCGTTGCAGGTGGTGTGATCCCATCGCACTATTCATTATTCATGAGTCGGACCACGCCCATCTTGGAACTCAGCCTTCTTTTTGATCTCAACTACACACCTGTAAAGTTTCATGAGTGTATCTTACGATGCTAACACGGTGACAAAATCATCACCATCATGTAACACCTGCCAGATTACTCAAAACCACCTCTCTGGTAGTTCCCGCTACAGTAGGTGTCTCCAGGACCATATTTTGCCATTTTGACACACACATTGACTCACAAGGTGAAAACAATACCAGCCGCGCTGTTACGGCTGTTAATGAAGGCACATGGAAGAGGAACAGAGGGAGATAATGAAGAAAATCTGGAGCATAAGGAAAAGGAACATGAACATAATGAAAGTAAATGGAAGAGATGTATAGGTGAAGCAGGGGGGGAGGGTCCAGGACAAAAGGAGGAAGATAAGGGAGGAGGAGGATGAGGATATATGTATCTCGGCTCATGATTTCACCTCTCCACGTGGAGGTCAGTGCTATCATCGTGTGGAGGAGCGGAGGGTTACAGATATGAAGGAAGGAGCCCCCTCCATAATGGATTAATACAGATCCATAGCACCCCATTCTTTCTCTGCTTTTCTTTCTCTCTCCTCCTATCATTTATCTCTCCCTCCATCCCCCCTCCCCCCCAATCTCATCTCTCCATCTCCCAGACAGTCGTTCATCTTCCTCCGTGTGCTGCCGCTCCCATTTGTTCTCTCTTGACATGGCCTTTTACCTCAGATCCAATTCCCACCATTTTAATCGAGACAAAATCACATTACAGTGGGCTCCTGTTCCTGCTGGCCTGCCTGTGTGAGTGTGTCTGTTTGTATGTGTGTGTGTGTCCCACCGTTTTTGTGTTGTTGGTAGGGTGTGTCCACCTGCATGTAGCGCATACTGTTGTCTGAATATCTCTTATGTCTGGTATAAACCTAATTAAACAACTCAGTAAAATTGGGTAAACAACATTCAGTGTATTATGATGTTCAGAATTCTTTAATCATATAACCAGTTTGGGGTTTAAATACTTTAGTTTTTTTCTTTTTGGCGTTATTCAATATTTTCTTTCAGCTGTGGCAGTTTTATGGATTTTTTGACTGTCCCACCTGGATATGTCCCAGTGTGCCTGATGGCCAGTCCGACTGTGAAGGTTTTTGTTGTACCTGGGTGGTGCGCGCTTGATCAGAGTGAATATCAATATGTAATGAACATCTATCTAACTCAATGACAGCTAGTTAAATCACCCTTTCTCTGTTCTTTTTAACTTCTATCTCTCTCTCCTCCTCTCACTTGGGACTTGGGTGTTGCCACATGTCTCCACTTTATCCGTCGTTTCAAATGAAAAGCCCTTGGCAGAGGCGTGTAATTGCAACTTCATGACACTGCAGCGCCGGCAAAATGTATAGAAGGGAAGCAGTGAATTGAAAGAGCGAGAGAACTGAGTACCTGTCACCCATTTTGTATTTCTGAGGGATCGGTCTGGCTGCATGTAAGACGACATTCTGCACTGTTAATGTTATCTGATTGGCTCTAGTACCTGTGTTTGTGTGTGTGTGTGTGTGTGTGTGTGTGTGTTTATGTATGTGTGTACTACATGAAAGTGTATTGGTGTGCATGTGAGTTTTTGTGTGTTGTTTATCTCTCTTCTGGTCCCATATCCCCTACTATTCTTTGGCAGATGGAGCAGCAGAGGGAAGAGGAGAAAGGGAGGTTGGACAGAGAAAGAAAGGGGAAAAGAGAGAGAGATGAGTCACTGGAGCAATCACTCTTTTCCCTGTAAGAGAAGAGACATCAATAGCCAAGTTTCCATCCAAATGTAGCACAAATTTAAACTAATTTCCAGAAAATCGGCAAAAGAAAATGCAAATTAATATGTTCCCAGAGGAAAAGGGCAAAACAAGATGGCATAATGAAAAAAGCACCTGTCAAACCTCAAAATCTAGAAAAGAATGTAGAAAACGTGATAGAAATGTGGCATTTGTTCTTGTTTTATGTATTAGTTTGGGGAAGGTTATAGTCTTCTCACCGCTCCACACAGCTCGATTTTTATTTTTTTCGCCTGCCGCAATTTTTAATGACATGCTTCATATTTACGTTCGACTTATTCACTAAGTCTGTTTCCGCTGCACTTAGCCTTCATCAATAGTAAGAACAAAGTTTTTTTATGCACAAATTGGAGATGTGCACAGAAACTGGTGGATGGCAACACACATCAGCTTATCATAGGAAGAAACTCCTCTCTCACTTTTTCTTGACCACATCCTCTTTCTCTGCACCTCTCTCTGTCTCTCCTATAGCCTCCTTCACTGTGTGAACTGCCTGTGTCCTCATTTCTGTAAAGTTTCTGTAATATTGTTGTTGCTCATTTGGTTCTGGAGACTTTTCTGAAGTGCAGGGGAAAATTATTGGGATGAATGTTTTCTTTTGCTTACAATGTTAACATTTAGGGAAAATATAGGGGAACAAAGGTAGGATGTAGTGCCAGGTGAGCTTGAGGCTGCAAGTCAAGATACCCCACTTTGGGGCAATGTCCATATAGGAATCTTATAATCTGATATAATAATCTTATAACTTTGTATGAATCATTTTTGTAACAGTTTAGGAAAGCAATGACAAACATAGCTGTCCTATTGACAGTGGCGAAGGATCAGAAAATGCTCATTTGGAATGTTTTGGATGATTCTGTCGTTCTGGTTGGAAGACAAAATAAGAGGACAACAATTACGGTACACAAATGTGTTTGTTTCTCTGACTTGTCAAATATTGTTTCACAGTTGTTTCACAATATACACATTTTACATTTGCGGCTTCAAACAGCAGGTGTTTGGCTAGTCAAAACTAAAATGTGGAGGTATGTAACAGAAAAACAGGGTGAACTGAGATATGTTTGTGGCTGGCTTGTTGCATCTTTACATCCTTTACCACAACCTCAAAGAAACAAACCACCAGATTTACTTTTTGGGTCTACTGCATCTGGAAGAATTCCAAAAATGGTATGTGCTCGTAAAAAAAATGAAAAGTCTGAGGATTACAGTGGTAAGAGCTGACACTAGTTTTGTTCTGAACAATAATAGGATCTAGTTTGTCCTGTGATACTCCCTTTTTGCTCTTTGTAGGTGTGTGCTAAGTGTAGATATATAAATATTTAAAGAGAAGGGGGAAGAGTGTCTTGTTCCTTTTTTGAACATGCTGAGGATGCAGTCTAGCTGAGGCCACCTTTGGGGAGGCTTTTGACACACACTTTTGCTCAAGCACAAAAAACACAGCTGTTGGGATCATTAGCAGAGAGCAAAAGCTCAAAGGACAGGAAGAGTGTTGCATCATTCTTGTCGCAATGCACTGACTGTTTTAAAAACACTTGTAATTTCATGCAAGAGCTAAATGGTTCTTAATTCAAATATATTTGCCTTCATACTTAAAGGAGAGTCTTTAGCCACGCATCCTGCATGGCTCTTTGAATGGTAGTATACATCTGGCTGTATTCCACACTAATAAGTTTTCGTTTTAGAACAAAAACAATCTCCGCCGACAAGCATTTAAGCTCCGTATCAGAAATAATCTGTGTCCATACTAACATGCCTCAAAGTGCAAATCACATGACCATTCAACTACACTGGGCATGTGCATGCCGGTGCAAACAGCAAGCAGATTGTCTACTCTGCAGTTGGATACTTAGTTACAGAAAATACTATGAACGAGGAACAGCAATGGTGAAAAGTAAGACCAGAGATTTCTTTGCATGGATTTACAATGAGGTGTTACTGGAAGTAACATGAGTATAAGGTGGTCATGGCAGTGGAAAACATAGACTGGGAAAAGTCATTTCCATCTGGATAAGGGTCATGCGGTTAGGGTTGTCAAAAAAATTGATACTCAGATACTAATTGATACTAAAAATTAGTGTTGGATTAGATACTCATTTGCAATGTATCAATACCAACAGTGCCATCTTCGCCTGTTCCACACACAACTTCATATAGCACCACTGCAGACAGGCAGGCACACAGCCCCTCCCCTCACTAGCAGCTGAACACATGAACTCTAGTTGACGTTCACAACACTGAGCTGGTGTCGCCAGCATAAAACTAAATTAACATGGCAAGTGCTGCTGCTGAAGGACCTTTGCAACCTCTTAGTTGAAAAAAGCGAAAGTGCCGTTTGGAATTATTTTGCATTATTATTTTACCTGTCCGGCAGCACACGTTAATGTTAGCCATTTAACTATTAGCAATTAGCAATAACTATTAGCAATAACCACATTAGCCGTCTGTTAAGTTATCATTAAGCGAGTGGCTAACCAGAGGATGGACCTTAATGACTTGTGATCTCCTGTTTTTTCCTCTAGTGCTTCTAGCAGTGTTCACTTACCCTGTGAAATATCGAAACATCTAGTAGTATAGTATAGATGTTCATGGAGAATACCCACACAGTATTTTGTCACAAACACTGAATGTGAACATAACTGTGTTTTTTCTTCAGCTCCAAAGGGTGCTTTTTAAGTTTAGACAGTGAAAATAAAGAAAAAGGTACATTGAAAAAAGCATCCTATGTTACCACTGCCTCTGTGAAGACCTTTTTTTCATTCAGAGGATGCAAGCTAAAACACTATGGTTCTTTCTTTGGAAGACATAGTTTTACCCTCTTTGAATGGAAATGGGGAGATAAAAGGACATGAATGAGTGTCCTGATGTTGTGGTTAGTTGAGTTGTGATAACTTGAAAGATGTAGTCTGTCTGAAGCATGGACTCTGCAGGATGTAATGCGCAGATTCATCTCTCTGCTGAAGGAGGGCAGATAATGACAGTGAGAATGAGTGTCCTCCCATTGTGCAGAGTTGTAAGAGGTCTCAGAAGATGCAGTGTTTTCTTTAGTACTTATTTCATTCACTTTAAAGCATATCTGTGTCTTTCTACTCTACAAACCATGACAGAGGAGGAGGCCAATTGAGGATAGAGAGAATGGGGGTCCTCTTGTTGTGATTAGTCTCATCCTGATTGCTGAGACTATCTCTACTACACTCCCCCTGCCTCTTTGCTGGTCTAAACAATAGATAATATCTTTTTACTGAATGAAGTGGAGGCAGAGGGATAGATGAATAGAGAGAACGAGTGTCCCCCTGCTGCTTTTACTCAGTAAATGTCTGGAGCACTCTCCTCTCTCTTTCTCTCTCTGCGAGTTTAAAGCATCGATAACATCTGGATATTAAAAGAAAGTGAGAGGGAGGTATGATACAGACAGAGAGAATGAGTGTCCTCCTCTTGTGCTTGTTGTAGTGTCCTCAAGCCGAGGTAGTCTGTCAGTTTCGGCTGGATAAGTTTGTAATTGGATAAGAGCTTTAAGCCCTGAATCCAGATAAGAGCCGGTTATGTAAGATTAATTTAGTGATACAGCTCTTCAAGAAAATTGGCGAGATTGAAATGGAAAAAAAAAAAAAGGAAAAATGCCCCAGAAATGACCACATTTAATACGGCCTCCCTAAAATAGCAACTCATCTCCTAGTTTCTGCAGCCTTTTAATAAAATCTCTTGTGTAATTCAAAGTGAGGAGTTGGTGATTGCATCAAACATTTGGCTTGGTAATGAACAGACCACCTGCTCTTGCAAAATGATTTATGAAGCAACAAAAAAAAAACCAAAACCAACAATAGAGAGTAAGAAAAGCAGGAATAAGAGAAAGACAGACATTGGGACAGAGAAAAAATAGAGCCAGAGCTGTAGTGTAAAACAGGAGGATTATAAAAGAATTTCTGAGTTATTTTCCATGGTCCTTCATTCATTCTAAGCAGATCACATTTCCATTGTCATCCTGAGGGCAAAGTCAGTGAACTCTTGTCTCTAATGCACCTGTCTGCAGGCTTTTTGGTGCCATAACACTGTACGTGCTTGTGTGGGTGTGTACATGGAGGTGTGTGAATGTGATAAAATGGGTTTGTGAATAGTTAGTATGAGCGTGTGTGTGTGAGAGAGAGAGAGGAAAAGGCGACAGACAGGATGAGCGAGAAAGAGCTCTTGTAGAGTACACTTGTTAGAGTTACTGTTTGTGATAATGAGTCTTCGCACAAGTGTGTGTGTGTGTGTGTGTGTGTGTGCGTGTGTGCATATAGTACATATTTGACAAGTGCATGTGACCCATTTTTGTGAGTGTCTTATTTTTTTGGAGCTGCTCTCCGGTCTCCATAGATTCACAGATTGTACCAAATGAAACTAAAATGTAATTGTCCCTTGTTGGGACTGACTTCAGTGCTTTTCTCACAAACAACCGTTCCTCATTTTGGGAGGCATCCTTACTTGCATTCTTATTGAGAGTTAGATGAGAAGATCAATGCCACTGTTATATCTGTCTGCTCAGTGCAAAAAGGACTTTTTTGTGGTGGGTCATTATATGTTGGGCTATTTCTTCATAGGTGGGTGGGGGGGCAGTAACTTTCTGGAGTCCTGTTGCCAAGCAACCAGTAGAAACTTAGAGATAGTATCAGTACAGCTTTAGAGATAGGCTTGATGTCTTTAGTCGTCATGCTAAGCTAAGCCAATTGTCTCCTGGCTCCAACTTCATGCTGAATAGACAGACCTTAGAGTGGTACCGACCTTCTTATTTACCTCTCAGCAAAAAAGTGATTGAGCGTATTTCCCAAAGTGTCAGACCTCTCACGCATCTGTCAAATTGTTAGGACTCCCCTTTGGGGGCAAAAAGCCAGTTCCACCAAAGTTAACAATTACATTTTAAAGTCAAAACACAGGTTTCGCTCATTGTTGTGTAACGTTAATTTAGGGAAACTTTTCAAGAAGCTGGGTGTGCTTGGTTGTAAAAGAGATAATATTCATCTGTAGGGTTGCCGTCTTTTATGTGAAAAAAGGTGGCAACTGGTTTGGTTTTACTTGACATTATATTATTCACAGCACTTTGAGGACATAACATGAACGAAAATACGGGACAAATTGCGTCCTGTATTGATTCGATTCCACCGAGTACCGAGAAAACAAGTACTAGAATTTTGTTGGGAGGCGGAGGTGTCCCGTATTGATTCAATACAGGATGCAGAATTTTGTTTTCAAATATGGCGCGATCCCGTATTATACGAGACAGGTGGCAATCCTATTCACCTGTGTGAAGAGCCGCAAAATCAGGTCGCCGCCTCCTTCCACAGGCAGAAAATCCAGCGTGGTCGTAATATTCTTCTTTTGAAATTTCAGATGGCTCTGCCTGATGCGCAGATTATAATACAGTGCCACTACATTGCCGTAGTGGCGTACAGCTGCAATTGCAATTACAAATGTCGAATCCACTGAGTACTGAGAAAACAAGTACTACAATTTTGTCGGGAAGTGGAGGCGGCACGAAATTTTAGAGGCAGCCGCCTCCCAATTCTCAATGCAGGAAAAACCCTGAATAGGTTTGACTGGATTTGTGTTTGCGGTTCTCACATCATTATGAAATGACATTAAAAGATCATCAGCAGCATCCCTTTACACAAAAACCAAGATATTCCACAGAACACTGTCAACAGTTCCTGTCGTGACTATTTCTTTGTTGGATAGTAGGTCCAGTGTTGCGTCACTGGCTCTAGAAATAGGTGTTGCATATTGAATTGTTGTAATTTGTGAAGCTAACAACATAGAAAAAAAAAAAAAAAATCTCAGAGACAGATACATCTCAAAACCAGGACATGTACAATACAATGTAAACTGTCTACAAGGCTCAATATAACCAGAAGTGAGTGAGAAAATATATGTTTTTGTGTAATTTGGTGAATTTGCCCTTTAAGCTTCCAGGGAATGAATATCAGTCAACACAAGTGACAAAAACAAACATGGCCATGTATGTGTGAAACCACATTACCCTCGACTAACTGTATTTGTAATGTGCAGTGAACAGTATGTGTGTGAAACCTGTGTCTTTTTGTCATATTTGAGTGTGTGTATGTGTTCCTCTAGCCTCTCTGTGGCCTCCCATGACTGCGTATATGTGTGTAACCTATCACTATCTCTATCTGTGTGTGTGTGTGTGTGTGTGTGTGTGTGTGTGTGTGTGTGTGTGTGTGTGCAACGGTACTCCAGGCCCTCCCACGAGGTGGCAATGAGAGTGAATAAGCACTTCCTTCCCCACGGTGTCCGAGGGGACTAGCATCTGTCAGTGTGATGCACTTTCGACTGGTACAAACTCCATTACCCAGTGTCCTGCTTCTCTGTCACTGTCAGCAGCCCTCCCAGTACCCACACTGAGAGTGTGCATCAAACACACGCAGACAAATAACCGAGACTGGAACACACACACACACAGGGACATGCGGTCACTCGAATTTAATGTGCTGTATATGTGTTGGCACTATATGGGATGCAGTGACTAAACTACGCACACAAGTACAACTAACACACACATATGCAAACACATGTACACACATATACAGAAAGCTCAAACAGTTTGGACCTCCATCAGCACTCTGACAAAGATTACTCAAAGATTACCCACTCCCTGCTGTCTATCTATCTCTGTGATTCTCTTTCACTCATTCAGTCGCTCATTCACTCTCTCGCCTGTAGATACACACACACACACTCAGACACACACCACACTCCCACACACATTGCCCTGACAAGAGCTCATTCAAGCCCCTCTCTCCCTCTCTATGTTTCCAGGAGAGCTCACCATAATGGCTGCACAGGTCCAGAGAGCTTTTCTACAGCCACTTGTGTGGCTATTTCATAAATGAACGCCAAACTCCCTCAGCTTTAAAAGCTAAAATTCTGTGTTTTTATGTTGAACGAGTTTAAAGCCCTTGTCAGCCACAAAGTTTAAAATCTGTGTAAAAATTGGTCTTTACAATAAAAAAAGTCTTATGTAAACGGCAGAGCATAAACTAAGACATAATATTTCTTTCAGATATTGTACGAAGTTTTATAAGACAAGTGTGTGTATAATGCATGTGTGTATTATATCTCACTTGTCTGAGTCTCTGAATAGAGCAACAGTGTTGGGAACTGATTTAAAACCTGCTTACATTTGTTTGTATAGTTGTTAAAACTTGATTTAGTGACAAAATTGTTCTCAGTGTTCCCTGCATGTTCCCGAACTATATAAAAAAAAAAAAGCTACAGGAAAGAAGTCTCATATTACAAAAACAACTAAATATGAGACCTGAAACACTGAAACCCTAGAAAAAACACTTTATTTTACAGATTCTATAGTTAACAACACCTTTTCCAAAAAGAAACTTGTATAAATGATTTTATTCAAAGAACTACTGTATGAAATTTTGTTCTACTTACAGGGAAAGTAGGGATAATGCTCTATTTATACACTTCCAAATAATTAATTTCACTTAACACCCATTTTCCCAATAATTAGTACCAATTTACGTAGATTTTCCAGGAGATTTATTGAATTGTATTTATTAGTAAATTAGGAGACTTGTAAAATAAACTGTTACCAAGTGCCCTTTAAAGAAATGTAAATTTTCTGCCCTGACATGCACTGTCCTCTTATAATAAAGTCATTGTGAGCATCTTAGATTAAAGTTTCAATTAAGCTGTCTTGCCATTGCTGTGTTATTGCATCACAGCAGCACCTATTTCTAAAACCCTGTCCCTATAACGGCTTGTTTATGGTCTGGTCCTGTAGCCCATTGGAACCTGCTAAAAACAGGCCCATTAGTTATTTTTAGTCCAGATCGTTGTGAAAAATCTGCCTGACCTTTGCTGCATTTCTGTTTCTCTCTGACAGACTCTGATGACTCCAATGTTGTGGATTGAAACTAAAAGGATGACACACAAAAAAACCTTTCACTGGGGAAGACAGTTACTGTACACCACGAGAATGAAAATGAAAAGTAATTTGTACAATAAGTGGACCAAAGTGTTGAAATGAAACTCTGCTTCAAATCTAGATTTTTTTTCTTTCTTTTTTTTTTTTTTTAAACTTCTCGCTTCAGTCTTTTTTGTCTCCCATCCATCCATTTTCATTTTGTCAGTGGAATGAAATTTTATATCTACCATATTCTTCTAAACCACTTCAGATAAGTGTGTGAGTGTGGTGAATTGCATTGAATTAACTACCTGAGTGAAATGAATTAGGGCATGATTCTCATTATGGTTGAGCTCCCTCTCTCCCCGTCTGTCTCCGTCTGTCTCTCTCCCTCAGTCTGCTTCCATTTTTATCTTTCATGTCGTATGAAAACATTTAACAAAGATTATAGCGCTCCTGATAATAACTTGACAACCACAGAATCCACCTCCCAAAGGCATCCAAAGGTGTCTTGACAGTTTCTCTCCAAACTGCAATGACGAAAAAACACCTCAGATTTATGTATATATAAGTCCATCATAAATCAGTCTTTACCCAATGTTCCTACAAAAATAAATAAAGCTTTGTAAATATGTTACACATTTTATACAGTGAAAATCAGGTTAAAATGTTACTATAAATAAAGCGAGCAAGTCTGACATTGACATTGAATTGAAAGTAGAGATGTAGAGGTCAAACTAATCAGTGTTTCACGCTCATTTCACCACAAAACTTTAGACTAGCAATTTACAACACAGTGTGTCACTATTTCAGCTCAAGGACAGTTCACAATTGATTGATTATTACCATGAGTTAGCCATGTTTCACATTAGTTTTCACAGACCTTTAAAATACTCATGGCCGTAATATGGCGGCTGATCTCCTCCCACTGAGATCAGACTTTTAAATGTTCATTTATGGGATGGTCTCTGCTGCCTCCTCCCTCCATCTTTAGCCTGTTTGTGTCATGACCTATTTGTAGTGATGATCAGTGACTCAGTGTGAGCGATTTATCTGCCTGGGCTCTGTATCTACAAAGCCTGCTGCGACAAGTTCACACACACACACACACACACACACACACACACACACACACGCTGCATGCACACTCTTATTATACAAAAAATCATGAATGCATTCATAAACACCTCTAGTTCATGCATGAGTACGGATCTTAACACAAGGTGAATATATGCATTCATGCACAAAGTGCAGATTCTGAGTGTGTGGATATCCTGTACACACACACACACACACACACACACACACACACACACACACACACTCACTCTTGTTGTCCGCTGAGTGGTAGGGTGACATAAACAGATTGGTCCTGCCTAGCCCTTTAGGGAGGAGTGGCCATTCATCAGCCTGACCTCGTTGTGGGACATAGACACTTTTTACTCTGTATCTTGTACAAGATATGGAGGCTCAAAAACACACACGGACATAAACACAACTCATAAATGCACAAGGGTGTAGGTTTGGTTTCACAAGTGGTGGTGACACAATGAAGTCAGAGGTTCTTCAGTGGAACGCATTTATATACATTTATGTCAATATAGCAAATAATGTTATGATCAAACTGGTTGTTGTGCTTTTCTTAGTAACGGTAAACATTAGATATAACTTTGTAAACTGCTGTCCTAAAAAGATTTAAAATAACATCTAGTTTTTTTTTCTATTTTTTTTTTTAAAGCTGTGTATGGCCTCAACAACCTCCAACAAATAAGGCAACTTCTCTGTTGTCTGAGGGGTAGGGTTAGGAACTGAGAGGCGAAAATCAGGGCGAAACGACTCTCCAGTCACTTGTTTCTGCTCTTAAAGGTTAATTGCTTTGAGGACAGAGGAGTAATTCAACATGTTGACCAGCTCCTCTCTTCTCATGTACTTTTGCAGCTGGACAGTCAGATGACACTGTTTTAGAGATATTAGAGTGATAATGACATTCAACTGAAAAGTTGGGGTGGGTGCAAAAATAAAGTGAGGGCAGTGCATTGTGCATTGTGCATCATGCGTCACACCTTCTGAGACCCCTTTCACTCCCTCCAGAACAATCTCACCTATTCATCTGTGCCTTAATTTCTAATTCATTTATTTTTCACCTGTCCTCTCACTCCTTCTTCCTCTCCCCCTCTTCCTCTCTAACTCCACCAGCAGAGAACATTAATGATGTTGGCATCACAGGGACGAGACACTTCATTGTCCTCTCGCCAACCCACATCCGCCTGCTCCCTATTTCCATCTTTATTCATTTATGCCTGTTCCCTCTCTTCCCTCAAGATGCATATTAATACTAATGGCGATAAGGTGCAAATTCATTGAGAGAGAGAGAGAGATAGAGAGAGCGAGAACAGGCCCAGCTGAAGGGTGGGAAGAGAGAGACAGTGATTGACTGGGAGAACACTAGAGAGAATCAGAGGGAGAGAACAGGAGGATGAGGAATGGATGGAGGGCGGAGGAGAAGAGGAGAGATCAACATGGCACTAATTGTTTCCTCTGCACCCCTGCTGAGCCTCGATCAGCCATTCATCACCGCGCCGCAATCGGTCCAGCGTCGACACCTTGGCAAATGAGGCCCTCCTCTCACTCCATCCGCTAAGACAGCAGCAACATATGTAGGTGTGTGTTTGATCCAGAGAGGAAGACAAATCTTGTGTGTGTGTTTTTTCACGTATGTGGATTTGAGTGAGTAAATGCTTGTATGCGATACAAAGAGATACTACCGTGTTTGTCTGCACGTGAGTTTGTGCCCCCCCCCCCCATAGTTTGGGGGGTGAAATCCAAACACATTTTTCATATTCTTCTCATTTGGGGCACCACCATCAATCAGCTGTGTTAAATCAAATGGAAAATCATTGGCGAGGGCATTCTGCATGATGCTGACGCTGATATGCAGTCTTGTATGAAAGGCAAGCAGACATCACGTGGAGATTTAAGCGCTGAGCCACGACACTGTAAAACACGGCCTTGAAGCTTATTGCTTTTATTAAACGGCAGTAAGGAAGCATTCTAATAAGCAAGTGAAAATTAGCTGAGCTCCAGCTCTGCAGCTGCCAGCTGTGAACATCTCCGGAAATGAAAATGTGACAGTGAAAAATCAAATCACCAATAACAGCTGCTATCACATCTTGACAGCCAACATCATCTGCTTTCGTACACTTAGCACCTACTATGTCTGTAGCAATTCACCCAAGATTTAAGACGAATGTTTGGTAATACCCCATAATGCACATGTATTCGTCACAATCATATCAACAACTCACCAGAAATGCTCTGCACTTTCTGAGGCTTTCAGCTACATCTCATGGGCTTCCTCAGAGGATAGAGTTGAGAAGTGAAGTTGCCGTGAAAACTTTTTTTTAAATCAAACTGCTGTTTCCAATGTCAAAGATGAACCTTGAAGCTCAACTTAGACTTGTATTAATTTCCTGTTTTAATTTAGTAGTGTATTTCTTTTATGTAACTCAACACATTTTTAAATCATACTGCCATCACCCTCCCATTATAACCTCTGCAGCTTCACAAAGTGGCAGCATGGTTGTGCATTTATTTTGTATAATGGTGACCGAAACTTATTCATTCCCAGAATGAGAATTTGTGACAGTGCTACATACTGCACCAAGAATTTCACAGTGAATTCATTCAAGTACACAAAGTGTGCAAAATTCAAATGTTTGGACTTCCTTTTCTTCCAGGCTTGTGGACATAGGTGATCTTTTCCCAGAAAGTCTTCAGGTGTAATATTGCACACATATGCATATTAAAATCTGCAGAGTTGGACAGGAAAATTAGTTTAAAAAAAAAAAATCCAATTCAGAAAAAGGACCACCTACAATAATAGGATCTGTCATACCTATAAAATTAGAAATGACCATATATCTCCATAATGTAAAGTATCATACCCACCACATGTCTTGCATACATTACTAATGTCAAGAATGATAACTTTAATTCATTTCCATGAAAACAACTAAGGTCTTAGGTCTGGTGTCATTGCACATTTTATTCACTCATTTCTCAGCACCCTCACATACCTGATGTGATGCAATGTGATTTGATGTGATCATGAAACGTATGACCGCAGTCCACAGGAGGTCAGTCCACGTTTCTGGAGGGTGAACATTTCTATTAACCAGTGTCCTGGTTATGCCACCACCCCCCACGTTTGTGCGTAAAAACTCAACACAAAGACGTCTGACAAAAAATATGACATAAACGGGAATGAAGAAATTTGAGGTTGTAACATGAAAAAATGACAAAAAAGGGGAACAAGTAACAAAAGCTTCCAGAAGAACAATTTATGAATCATCAGGGTGGTATAAAGGATTGAAGGCTTAATGTGCACAACAGAGATCTAATACAAATTTTAGTCTCTCATTGATGGCTGCACATGTTACGTAGATGCAACAAAAGCACAAATGTTCAGTCAGTCAAATATTGTTAAACTAATATAGATTAAAATCCATTTTTCCACAAAAACATGTAGTTGTAATCATCCTGATGTATGTCCAGTAGTTCTAATGTAACGCATTAGTGATGATTGCTCTGAGTGACTTAGCCAATTACAGTCAAGCACCACAGCTGTTCTCCAGAGCTGTCAATTAGACCTTATCCTCTCACGCGCATCCTGATACCTACATCATCACATGCCTGCGTACAAGAAGCTCCACCCACTCTTTTTCTCCTCATCATTTCAATGTAAAGTGCACCCCCTCCGTGTTGCCTGCGATCCAGCCTTAATTTCATTTTCACTATTATAAATTAATTACGGCACATACAGAGCAGAGTTTATTTATTTATTTATTGCTTGAACATCTAAGGAATCGCATTAGATGGGATGAGGTGTGCCCCTTGGGAGCCTTTTCTTCCAAAAGCTGGTTTATTGTTTAGAGAGTAATCCACATTTGTTACGTTTTTTTTTCCATTAGGAGGGAGGGGGGGCCTCAATTAAGGCAGCGTCTCACAGAGACAGTGGATGGGGTGAGAATGGGAGGAGGGCGACGAGAGAAGAGAAGAAATGTGCTCTTGCATTTGTGTTCATATGTGTGTGTGTGTGCAGAAGTATGTGAGTGATTAATGTGCAAATTTAATTACACGTACATGCCTAGATTATCTGCACTGAAGAGAATGTATAGACAAGAGCCGCTGGCAAGAGATGCAGTGGCATCAAGGGAAAACAGAGAGAGGCTGGATCATATAGGCGTACTCTTGAGATTGCAAGTCCCTTTAACTATCACGATGGCGTTGGAAATCACACCGAGCCTATAGTGGAAGGCTTTTTTTGATAGTATAAGTCTCACTGATGCCTGCGGTGGTAGTGCTCCCTGTTTCGGCAACGTACAGGATTGAATGCAAATGACTTTGTGGGTGTGTTTGTGCATGCATGCAGTATGATTACATATTTGTGTGATGCCTCTGTATGTGTATGTAGATGAATCAATAATGCCTTGTGATATGATGCTGTGTTTGAATGTAGCGCCGCTGGCTTGCCTTTGTTAGCTTCCTGCTGTGGTGCAGGGCATACTGTGCTGAAGGGGAGGACAATAAGCTTATCAGACCCACTGATCTTTCCTGTACCCATAATCCACTTTCTTTCCTCCTTGGTCTGATCTCACTCCTTTGCCAAGGCTGACTAACCTTGGTGCTGCTGTATTCGTGTCTTTCAAAGGGCCTCTCTTCTCTTTTTTTAATTTTAAATTTTTTTTTAGGATTGACTTATTCTATTTATTTATCTATTCAGCTCTGTTTGCCATTTTTGCCATCCCCCTTTAGCTTATCTCTGCCTTTTTACTTTTTTACAACTTGGGTTATCTTTGCTTTTGGCAATGATAATATTGTGTATATATATATATATATATATATGTATATATATATTTCTTTTTGTTTACATGCCTTTCTGATCTCCTTCCTATCTCAGATTTCCCTTTAATCTAGGGCTCTATACGTCTTTGTATCTATGGCTGCAATTACCTTTGTTTTCATCATCAGTTCATCTATTGATTAGTTTCTGAGAAACTGATCAGTTATTTTGTTTATGAAATGCCATAAATTAGTGGAAAATACACCCATCATCATTTGTCAGAGCCTAAGGTAACATATCCGACTTCCATAATCTCAAAGAATCTCAAAAGATACTGCATGTATGATCACAGATGACAAAGAAAATAATAATATCCTCATGTAACTTTGCATTTATGTTTGAAAAATGGTTGAAATTATCAAAGAAAGGCATTGGTTGATTTTTAAAAAAATGTTTTTTTTTTTGATTGATTAATTGCTTCAGCTCTTCTTGCATCTAATACTTTTATTTATTTATATTTTTAAAAGGTGTCATTTTCATTATTCTAGTAGTGTAATTTGCTTTAAAAAAATCTGCATTGTTTAAAGATAATGACACATTTCTAATAGAAATAATAGAAAAATAGAACACACACTGGGAATAAGACAAATATCAACCCACAAGCAGAATTTGTCCCTTCACTGGAGGAAATTTAAGATTTTAAGACGGAACACAAGATGAAAGGACTTGTTCAGGCGGGCATTTTTTTTTAGTGTATGGAAGGCAGTCTCCTTGACGTGCCCTTGTATTTAACAGTGATGAGGTAGATTTATGTGTGCCTCTCAGGCACATGGCCGGGGCTATCATGTCATAAATTAGCGGCTGGTCACAGAAAAGAGATGATGCACAGAGAGAGAGACGGGGGGAGGGCGAGCTTTGTGTACACATGCTGTTGGTTTATCATAATCACGTCTTTATCCACCTGCTCCTGTTGTCCTGCCATTTTTTCTCTCCCACCCCAGCTCTCCCACTCGTCCTTGGCTTTATCACTTTATCACTCTCTCTCCCTCAATGTTCTCCATATCCTCATCTCTCTTTCCCTTCATCCCTGCTTTTTTCCCTCTTCTGCCTTTTCTGCCTCTGACCTCTTCCCTCTTCCCTCTTCCCTCTTCCCTTCTCTCTGCTCTGTGTTTGAAGGTGTCTTTGTCCAGAGATGAAACCGTAGCATTGACCCATCTCACCTGAAGGCTCTTTATTGGCTTTGTCAGCATTATAAGACTGCTGGAAAACACGTAGAAAAAAAGATGAAAGAGAAAACAGAGAACAGGGCTGAAGGAAATAAAATGTAAAGAGGGGAAGGGTGGGACACGTCTGGGTATTGGCATGCGATTGCATCAGTGTACGTTTACATGCAAGTGTGTATACACGTGTGTGTGTGTGTGTGTGTGTGTGTCTGTGCGTGTGTGGATGATTTAGGGAAACCACAACCGCAGCAGGGGATTGATGCGGCGTGCTGTGGCTGTATTTGTATTTGGCAATCCACAACAGATAAAGCAAATGTAGCGTGCTATCACACACACGGAGGTCAGGAGGGTTAAATGTAATAACCAGCCACACAGAGAAGCTCCACAAAGATAAAACGTGTTCAGCTCCTTTTCCAACATGAAACCCCAGTATTTCTAATTTAATCCCAAAATCCTCATTCTGTGATTGTTTTTGTTCATCATCTCATCTTTTTGTGCTCACATGCAGCTGAATTTAGCCATGCTCTACTTTTCATTACAGCTTTTTAACTCAGGAACAGGAAGTGTGTGTTGTGATTCCTGTGTGCATGAGACAAAAGGTGATTGAATGCAGTTCCTTACTGTAAATACTGGATATTAATAACCGCACTAGTCAATTTAAGCAAGTGGAGCAGAGTTGCATTTCTCTCTTTATCACTTCCCTCTTTCCTCCCTTCTTGCAGTTCCTACACCACACATCTCTCCTCTTCCTCTCCTCCTGTTCTTCTCTCCCTCTCCCTCTCTCTGCCAGCTGTAAGAGATAATTATTTCCAAACAAGCAGTCCCCTGGGTGAGGCCGTATTATCCAAAGCTGCCTTCATTAAAAATTCCCGCAGCTGCGTGGACGTCTTCGCACTGCGGTGAAGGGAAAGAGGGCGATTATGGAAAGAGTGACATAAAACTGACACACACAGAAAGAGAATGGGAACAATAGCCGTCTTACCTGAGCTGGGAGTTGTTTGTGTCGTGGATGAGACTTGCAGATAAAAATAACAACAACAATAAAATTGAGCAAGACAAAACAAATAGGAGAGGAGTTGTTAATCAGCTGCAGGAGTGGTTAATCAGGTACAGTAGGCGAGCATATGGCATACATGTCTCTAATGGGAGCCATCAATACTTTGAGGCATTGTTGATGTCCTTTGTCTCCCGTAATAGTTCCAAATGTCCTTGTGTGCTAGCCACAGTTACACGCTCACATGCACACACAAATACACAAACGCACCTTTGCATGCACAGCAGCACACAAACTATGTATTCTGCAGGTAGATTCATGATAAATCCAACATGACAAGATAAAATGTAAATATGTATATAACCGCCGGGCCTGCAGCTACATCCACACACAAACACATGCATGCGCACACATGCCCACGTCCAAGTGAGGAGCAAGCCGAGCGAGCTATTTACATAATGGAGTTGGACAATGCATAGTGTAAAGGTAATGCATTCCCCTCTTATGTCAGCATAACTTCACATACAGCTGGATTCAGTGACACAGGGTAAAAGATTGGCATGTCTGAATCGATTTACATGAAGACGGTCTGTGGGGGGTTTAACATGTAGCAGAGCAGAGATACCTGCAGAGCTGTTGTCAGGGCGTATTTTATCATTTTAATTTTTACAGCAATACTGCTTACGATATAACCACTATTACTATAGCAACCATACAGGACACTTCGTTTTAAGCTGCAGTAACTGATAAACAGTTGCCTATTTACACATCCAGCTGATGAGTAATGTAAGCATTCATTTGGAGTCGTGTTTTTGGGCATCTAGGGGGAAGGTAAGTCCAATATTGACTCTCGTTAACCTCTGTTTTTGGGCTCCACCAACATCCAAAGGAGAAGTATCTGGCTCTTTAGCTGCGTAATGCTCCTATGTTCACCAGTCTCTAACTCTGTCTGTCTGCCAGTTAATACTGGGCAGACACAGTGTTGGGGGACAGCTCTCTGTAGGTTTGTCACTATGAGTGCCACCTTTCCTATAGAAGTAGTTGTTCATTCTTGATATAAAATATTGATTATAACTTTTCTAGTTAACAGAGTGAAACACAAACGGACATTTTCCACTGCCATAAGAAGTTCTATGACCCTAAAAACAAGTCAAATCGTGGAATAAAGCACTGATGTAAAACTCCAGCAAGACGTCCCTCAGAATGATACACACGCGTTTTTGATCTGATGTCCCTGTTGGCAGGATGACATAATTTCTCAGTGCCTTCAACAACTGTTACGAATCACCTTTGCAAAAATAAAAGCATTTCCTGATCTCACACTGCTATGGCTAAGCTTTGTTGAGGTTTAGACACAAAACAAAGACTTGGTTAAGGTCCGGGAACGATCGTGGTCGTAGTTAAAAGAAATCTACATTGACTGGACAGGAAGCAGGAAGCAAACAGTGGACTTCTGTGTTTAAAGTCTGACATTTTGTTTACACATTCAACCATCCAGACGCCATCCCTCTGTGGACCTTTTGGCTCTTGTACAATTTCATACCAGTTCTTCCTTCACTCCTAATGTCACCATTTTCTAAGGAGGCTAGCTTTGTCAGTTGAACTTAAAAATGTGTTGTTTTTGGGCATTGGCTGGAACTACTGTGTCGTTTTTCTGGGGAGGTCATTCTCAAGACTTTTGAAGGACACTAGCACCCTATCTTGGACGACTAAGCAGTGCTAGTCCAGCCACCAGTAAAATCCATTTTACTTTGACTTTGTCAGCAGTTCTCAATGACAAAGCCAAGGTCATCTCCTGCCCTGAAATCTGACAGGGTCCAAATCTTCAGAGAGAGGAAAACGTCAGAAGCTCAGGGAAGCAGATTTAGCGCTGACTATAGAAAATCACTGGATCAGGATCAGCTGGATGTTTCCAAGGATGATGAATGTTGTTGCAAAAAATACAATATGCAAAATTGTTAAATCCTTGGTAAAGCTGCATCATCACAAGTAAAAAAAAAAATTCTGTCTGACGTTTCTAATTTGAGGATTAAAAATGATTTTTCTTTGTTCAGACATAACTTGGGAGGAAATGGGAACCATGGCTACTCAGAACTCAATAGTGTGTCACATACAATATAATGTGGTTTAATTTTATGCAAGCAATTATTTTCTGAGAGTAGGTGTGACTTTCAATTCAAATGCTGGATATCTCATTCTGGGATGGAGCCTGCTTCATTTGCAAACAGTTAGTAAATTTATTCAAATATTTGCCTGTATTCAAGAAGGAAAAAATAACCGCACACATGCAGACACACAGGTAAAGTGAACTGATAGTGAACCTGAAATTTTCTTTGTATTGTAAATAGGTGGGAGGGGAAGGTGGCACTACCAAAGATGAATACTGCAATTGCTTTTTGAATTTGTGTTCAGGCCTTCAGTCTTCTTTCTCAAAACAGCTCAGTCAGTTAACTCTCTCTCTAACTTTCTCCACATCTTGAAGTTTCAGATTTTCCGAAAACTACTCTAAGCAGCTTTGAAGGAATGCAAAAAATAAAGTTTTGGGGGGGCGATTGGCTCGTTGTTAAACTTGTAGAAAAGTCTACAGCATAGTACCATTCCCTGCTGTGTTTCATGAGTTTACTTTAGCATACACCATGTTGAAGCTACACTGATTTACATTCTGGGATGGAAGCCAGAAATTCCCAGTTTGTAGGTCAAAGGTTTGACCTTTATGCACTCTTGTATAGATGAAGAATAGGTGAAGAGACGAGGCAAACTTTATTTATACACCACATTTTATGCACAAGGGAAACTCTGCTGTGCTTTACATGAAAATTAAAAAGTAAAGTAAAGAAAGAAACAGCAATTCACATCCGCTCAGTCACAACAAACACACAGGAAAGTGCAAACATGATCTATTCAGTGATTTAGAGGCAATGGTTATTCTTAAAAAGGCAACAGAAAAGTGAGAGTTTTCAGATTCAGATGCTGCTTGATGAGCCATACTCAGCCCTTTACAGTAGTCTGTTTTACAGGTCACAAAATCAAACAAAATGAAACATGGAATTCCTATATGCAGCAATAAAACAAAATATGACAATAAAAATCCAATTTTTGTTAATCAGCAGTCAAGAAAGAAATTAGTTGCACAAAATGTTGACGACTGTAAGTACAGTACAATATTGAATTTATGGATTTAGCCTTTAATTATTAAGCATTTAGTGGCAGAGGAGTGCTGAAGATCAAAGTGCAGTGAATTTTGAGAAGAATGAGTATTTTATAAGCACTGTGCACTGTGCCACTGTGTAGCTTTATCCCCCCGTTGACCTGACATTGGATAACTGTCTGTGCCTCAGAAAACAACTAGCAACCCGCAGATCCACTGATATCGAGCGCGTAAGTGAGGAGAGTTAAAGCAACAAAGGGCAGAGACATATTTGCTTAATCAGGATTTCAGTTTTAAATTAGACCTGCTCCTGATGATGATATTTTAAAGCGAAACTGACATTTTAAATAAGAAATCTGGCAATTTTGTATTGAATTTTTGTATAATAGAAATTAGATATGACACAAGCAGTAGTGTATTGTTTTGTAATTTTTGAAACAGCTGTGATGTGTGACTGTGTACAACCATGTGTTGTGTGATTATAAAGCAGGTCTAGGTTTTATATTAATACTGTGAAAGTATCAAAGCGCTCAGTCCACAGAGAAATGCACACAGCCTGTATTCAGAAACTGAGCCTTAAAACCAGCCGTCAGGACTTCAGTAACTTTGTGATGTCACAACAAAGCAGTCACAGTTCCTCCCCCCCACAGGTGGAGGAACAGTGCAGCGGGGCTCTCTCCTCATCTTTACTTCTCTTCAGAGAACAGGAAGAGAGACATCTACAGCAGATGAGAAGATAGGAAGGAAAGAGAGAGAGAGTAAGATGAGAAGTAGTGTGGGTAGGTGAGGTGAGGAGGGGAGCAGGGAGAGTCAACAAGACAGGAGAAACAAGGGAGGAGAAGGGTGAGAAGGGAATATGAGAGAGGGGGAAAAAAAAAAAAGCAGTGAGATGCTGAGACAGAGAGGCTCGGTTGAGTGAAGAGGGGAAAAGGGGAACAAGAGAGTAAATAGTAAAAGAAGAGTAGAGCGAGAGAGGTGAGGAGAGGGGGAAGGCGGAGAGGGAGAAGGCGAGGAGAGGAGGAATACAGGCAAACAGTAGACGAGACAAGCAGGGAATAGAGAGAAGGGAAGTGAGAGGCGTTTAAAGAGGTGGAGGAGGTGTGGATAAGCAAAGAAGAGGAGGATGGGTTGTGGGGGGGGAGTCAGACAGCAGACGGTGTGTGTGTGTTTGTGTGAGTGTGTTAATGTGTGTGTACTGGGGAGAAAGAGAGAAGAGAGTCCGACACAGAAGGGTATTGCTGCATAAGCAGTCTGTCCAGCTGTCTCGCCTCAGAAAACCCGACAGAGACGAGTGATGTCAGGACTTTTCTCTTCAACATCTCTCTCTCTGCTCATGGTTACTGCTTCATTTCTCTTTCTCCCCTCTCTCTCTCTCCTCCACAGTTCAACTTCCTCGCTCTACCACCGCCTTTCCTTTCTCATCTGTTACTACCCATCCCTCTTTCTTTTTCTTTTACCCCCTCTTTTGCTGTTTATTGGTTTATTCATGCAACGTTCAGATGTCTAGCAGTTGGGATCAGGGATGGAGATATGAGGTCTGCATGCTCATGAATGTTAGCGTGTGTGTGTGGGTGTATATAAGGGTTTATATTGTATATAGTCTGTGTATTTATTGGTGTTTTTATTTTTTGTGTGTGTCAGGTAGACTCTCCTGTGCTTTTGCCTCAAGGTTCTGTGTCAACAGTGTCTCATACTGTATTTCCATGCAAAATATTGGGTGCACCTGAATGCCACAGCTCTGAGAGTGAATTGTAACATTTGCATATACATTTCAGTGTTCCTATAGTGGCAGGAACGAGCCAGCTAATGGGAAGTAGCAGTTGTCCAGATAGGCAAGTGTTGCACCATGCAGAGACATTAAATTGGTTCTGGGATGGGAGATGGTGCTGATTTCACATCGAGGCTCTCTTTCAGGAGCAGGAGCAAGTAATAGAGAGAAAAGAGGAAGAGGTGGAGGAGAGGGAGAAAGAACAGAGCTGGGAGGAAAGGCTTCCTGCCTGAAAATGACATATATAAAGTGACAGAGGGAGTTTATGCCCCCATGTGTCTGTTCATGTAGCTTACCTCAGGTGTTTTTTTTTTTTTTTTCAGTGAGTGAGAGCAACAGGTTCTCAGACCTACATAACAATGTTGTGCTCCAGAAGACCCATATGCCCTTTTATGGAAAGGTTCATGTGACGTCTTCTTTTCTCCTACTGCTATAGCAGAGGTTTGGTAGTTGTAGCTTAGAAGCCAATGTTGACAGCTGGTATGGGTGTTTCGACTGAAAACAGTATGCATCAAAAAAATAAATAAAAGGGGTGGGAGCGATTGATTGCGTTTGATTGGCCAATGTTCAGCTTTTTTGCCCTCCGCATTGTTCCTCCTGCTGCATCAGTGAAGTGGGCCCAGTGCTGTTGTCTTACTGAATGCAGCCTAAGAAGGGAATTAAACAATGGTCTCTGGTGTCAAAGACACTTTGCATACCACCACGACCTTGTCATCCACCATAACCTCATCTCAAGTTTTGTGATGTTATGATGATGTCGGCACTCCCAACTTTGCCTCTTGGAGACAGCAGTCATTATTCACACAACCACAAGAGGTCCTTGTCAGGTAAACGTAAAACAAAGGTTGTTATTAGTGCTTTAGTGTTGGAACAAATGACCGATGCTCCTGTGTTTCTGGTGAAGGCTGTTTTACGAGAGAGAGGGAGGGAGAGAAAGACAGAGAGTCTATGACCACACCAGACATCCCACACGATGATACACAGATCAGGCGTTAAAGTTTTGTTTTTATTATTTGCAATTTTTCATATCGCTTGTTGTAAGAGACTTCACAACACTGTCAGGTTTAACATTTGTCAGTCAAGCACACCGAACTGAACTGATAGAAAAATGACTGTTTTGGTGGTGAATCCGAGAATGGAAACAGGTCATTTATTAGTCTGATTTTCATCTGCACAGACACACAAACACACAACACTAGACAGAGATGTGCGGGACATAATGGACAGATCCATGAAAGAGGAATTACATTACACAGTGCTTTATAAGATATCATCTTAAAACAGTTCTTTGTAAAGAAACAGGCTGGAAAGAATGTGATCAAGAGGAAGCAAATGTATATAATGTATAATAGTGTGTGTGTGCGCTTGAGAAGCAGCAGTTGGTTCTTGGCAGCGCACTAGCAATCTTGTGGTGCTGAAAGGTGACATAAAATGAAACTTTAATAACCCCTGTGGGGAAATTGGCTTATTGCTGCAGACCACAGTGTAAGAGTACAACAGTCAGAGCTATGCTGTGTTCCTGAAGATAGTCCAGAAAACATTGACTCATCTCTGTAATGGGGAAAACGTGGTGTCTCCACAAGCTATAAAAAACTTTACTTTCCTCATTATCAATCTGATCCTTATAAGTACAATTAATGTAAAAGAAAATGCGATAATCCCTTGGGAAGTAACATTAAAAATGAGTAATATCAAAAAGTTGTACTTAGAAGAATAATTGCTTCTATTCCTGTCTGTAAATGACTTGAATAATGTTCATCAGCAAAGTAATTAAATATGGCAAATTCAGAATGTAATCTGGAAAAATAAACGTGAAAATGCTGCAATGTGGCAGATGGATAAGAGGAAACGTTACTATCATATTGAGTCACTTTGATAAAATATGAGTTGGTGAATAAATGATAAATGTTGTTGCTTTCTCGACAGCTCTTAGCTGTGAATATTAAATGTCATTTGTTTATGCTGATAAGTTATAACAAGAATAATAATAATAGTATTTTCCCATTGCAGACCTATAATTTGGTTAGGCTCATCATTCTGATTCTAAATGACTCTGGTATTCACCACAGCTGAACATAAAACTTTCTTGATTTTATCAAACACACACACACACACACACACACACGCACACACACATAGCGCAACGCAACACAACACAACCCCATTCCTCTTTCTGTCTGTCCTGTTTTCTTCCACACTGAAACACTGACTGAAGCCGGCCGTGTTTTC
This sequence comes from Seriola lalandi dorsalis, assembly GCF_002814215.2. Classification (NCBI taxonomy): domain Eukaryota; kingdom Metazoa; phylum Chordata; class Actinopteri; order Carangiformes; family Carangidae; genus Seriola; species Seriola lalandi. The sequence goes on from NW_019525439.1 coordinate 1,349,586, forward strand.
TGTTATTTTCTAGACCAGTGGTGTTCGTTTTCATTCAGTAGACTTCCATGGGATGAAGTGTTTTCTCTACTGTGCCACTGTCTCCTTTCTGTTTGTGTGTGTGTGTGTGTGTGTGTTAGAATTCTTTTATATGTGACAGGTACTGTATATGAATAAGATGTGTGTAAATGTATTCAAACGTTTTAGTATTCATATGTTTAGGTATATGTGTGTTAGTATGTGCTATATTAAGTGTGTGAGCATGTGTTTGGGTCTATGTAAGTGTGTGTGTGTGTGTGTGTGTGTGTGTGTGTGTGTGCGTGCCATTGTGCAGCAGCAGGATTCTGGACTGACAGTTCTAATAAACATCAGCATTAAGGCAGAACTGAGTAGGAGAGTGGAACACCTGTCTTCCTCTCAGTTCACCTTCCCCCATCCTCTGTTCCATTTGTCTCTCTCTTTCTTTCTTTCTTTCCCCTCCTCTTTCCCTTCTGTCTCTCCACTCCCGCTCACATTTGGGAGATACAGAAATGTCTTCAGCAGTACACACAGGGTAGCACTTACTGCGGCACTCAGCTTGGCTGAAGAGGCCTTTATGTGTCAGGAGAGGTTACTGATAGAGTTTCAGCCTGTTCTGTTTGACATGTCTGCTAGCTTAGCTTAGCTCCCCTGGCTCCCCCTCATGGCGCTGCATGCTGCCGCGGCCAAGTGAAAACCCTATAAGTCAGTTTTTCTTTCTTTTTTACGCTTCTAGGGAAATTTTTGATCATCCTTAAAGTGATGTGTATGAGTTCCTCAGCAGGACGCCAAAGGGAATTTTAACCAACTTTAAAAATGTTATAGCATTCTGTATGAACTTGATTCTCAGAAAGCAGCAGTGATATTGTTTTGGGCATTTTCATCAGGGAATTAATCTGACAGGGAACAAGAGCATCAATATAAAGGAACAGCTCACATAAAAAATGCAAATTCAGTATTTTAGTAAACTATGTCAGTCAGCATAAGTATGTCTACGTATTTATATCATTTAATAAAAAATTATCACTTTGAAAATTTAATGGCATAATGAGAAACATTTAGGTCCTTCAGAACCATAGTCATTGATGGATTATGTGCCATTGGGCCCCTGGGAACAGACATGACAAGGCCCCCCACCTCTCCTACATAATATAGAGGCACTCAAAGAGACAAAACCCCTACAAAAGATGTAGGTGTTTTTCTGGTAATTGTGTGGTCGTTTTGTGTTTCTTTCTGGTCGTTATGCATCTCCTTCTGGTCATTAACATGTCTTTGTAGGCGTTTTGTGTGTGACACATCCTGGAGTACACTTATATGTCACTATAGAAAGATGAGAGGTTACACCACACGAGGTCAGCTGTGGTGTAACTAGTTCCCTACTTCGGGGACAACTGTAATGTCACTTTACAACCTTTTCCATTTAATTTCCTCAACTAGACGTTCGTAGGTGGTCCTGAATCTTAAACACTGGCTTGCCTACACTCAAGGCTACTGCAGCCTCCTTGTTCAACATGAACAAATGTTCTGCTGATGTTAGCTGTCCTACATGTCAGAGTTGGCATACAGCATATAGCTCCCCCGGCTCTAAGTCACAGCCATATGGCGAGGCAAGAACTGATGTCTGTTATTACGTTGTGGGATTGGTAATGGCACTTGTGTGTCTGTTATAATATACAGTTCTGAGCAACAACATACCGTATGCTTATACAAGCAGGTGTGTGTGCTGGAGGAGGAGAGTAGTGAGAGTAGTGCTTGGCTCTGCTTTAGTGCCATATGGTGAGAGAGTCTACTGCTGAGTAACGTGTTCAATGTTCAGTATGTCTGACTGATTATTCATGTGTGAATGCTATTAACTGGCGAGTATAGTGACTGTTATTCACTTTATAATGTGACGTAATGTTGTTTAGTGCCGCTCCTTTTAAAGTGGCCTCAACACATAAAGCAATAACAATGAGATTCGGCAATGCAGGTTTATTTATGGAGCACATTTCATGCACCAGGCAAATTTAAAGTTAATTAAATGCGCACGGAATATTAAAATCACAGAGCTAATAATAATTTAATACACAATAGTATTACTGAGATTTGTCATGGAGGAGCATTTTTCACAACAGTATTATTATGGTTCTCTTAGGCCTCTGGTCTGTTATTAGTAGTTATTTTAAAAGCTCCTGGCTAATTTGCTTTATTACTTACTTTAATGAGTAACCTGTCACTAAACTGTATTACTTTATATTAAAAGCTCTGCAAATTATTCCAGTGCTTGTGTATTACCTATTTCGAAAACATGTTGTTGCAGTACAGTTGGTGGTGCCAAGTGTCTTATTGATCACTGGATTTAAATACATTGTGAAATTAAATGTATTTTAAATTGTGTTTTTAAATGGTCAGCCAATTTCATTCCTGTGTATCAAGCAAGCTACTGTTGCTTTCTCTAGTTAGCAGCATGCTAACTCTTTCACCCTTTTCAACTTAAACCATGACTTGATTAAAAAAAAAAGGAATTTGTATGAAATTAAAATAACATTTTGATTTAACTCAAATATTTATTCTTGATACATTAGACGGAAATGTTTTACAGCTGTAGTTTCAGCTGTGACTGTCAATTAGCTTTCTGTTTGCATCCCTCTTTCTCTTTTCCATCATTCCCTCCTTGTCTGGCTTCCATCTGTATACTCTCTCTCTCTCTCTCCTGCATACTCCTCTCCTCCCCCTTACCCTCCTTACACAGACAGCTGATGTTGGCGTGTCAGCAGTATAGTTATTTTTCAGGTGCAAGCTACTGTTCCTATAGGAGTATGTATATGTGTGTGTGTGTGTGTGTGTGTGTCCTATATGTGACTGTGTGTGTATGTGTGTGAGTGTTTGTGTGTGTGTGTGTGTCAGTTTGCATATACCTGCTGTCTATATTTGTTTGCTGTGTGTGTATATCTGTATGTGAAAGAGTGACAGGGCCAGTAACAGAAAACTGTGTCTGTGTTTGTGTGCAGCTGTGGGAATATGTGGGTGAATTGAGAGTATTGCTGCTTGTGTGTGTGTGTATGTGTGCGTGCGTGCGTGCGTGCGTGCGTGCGTGCGTGCGTGCGTGCGTGCGTGCGTGCGTGTGTGTGTGTGTGTGTGTGTGTGCTTGCAGCTGCACCAGGGAGCTGAATTGCTCTCTGCATTTGCTGCATAAGGTACTTGGGTAGTGTAACTGTACACTACACACTAAGTGACGCATTGGATAGCTCTATTGTTTTGCTGCATTGAGTATTTATACAGCCCTATCTCCATCTCTGCACCGGGGCAACCTTCTGTGTCAGTGTATCTGCATTATAGCTGAATGCTCCAGGGTGTTCATACTGTGAGCAGCAACTGGGATCTCGTTCTTCTCACTCCTGCTGCAACCTCTCAGCCGTTTCTACTTGACTGAATGTTCAGCGGGATTTGGGAATTCATTGTTTATTTAAGCAGGAGTAAAGGTAATGTAGGTTGCAGTGATTTTATATAGCGGGTCAGTATTGGGGCAGAAACTGACCTTATTAAGTGAAATGGGTACTGGCCATATCCACATTAAAAACATAACACTGTAAAAATGCAATGGTTACACTGCTAGTTTCATTCAGTCATTGCAGTCTGCTGTCATGTTAACTTAACATAACAGATTAGTGTGACTGAGGTATTGGAACTGTCAGTGTTAAAATAAATGAAATATCTAGATGATTTTAAAGAAATGCCAATTAAAAGAAAACAAAAGAGAATTAAGCAAGAACAAGCATGTGCCCAGATGTCTAAAGGCGTTTAAAACCCCCCTAACCCTAGAAGATGAAAAATCTTTTGTCTGTCTTTACCTTTGTGTCTTTTCCCATCATGACTAATGAGGTTTTAATAGGTGAAATCAGTAAAAATCCCTTCTGAAAAAGAAGGTTTCCTCTGTAAACACAATACAAAGTGCAGAGCTGCATTATCTGGCAGCTGTTTCCCTGTATTTCTTAAAATAGAAATACGTTTTAAACCAACCTTAAACAAAACACTAACCATTGTTGTAGTGATCTGCAGAAGCCTCCTACTGTAATAATAAACCTATCTACATCAGTAGCCTCCACTGTCAGTTTAAACTCAGGTTAGAACAGTTTCCCCAGCCGTCATTATGACTTATTTTTTTGTACTGTGCCATTATACTTTAGTGTATTTTTAAAACTTTGTTCTGGTGTTGATCTTGGCCACTTCTTGCATCTTGCCACCTGTCTCATGCTTGTGTCTGGTAGCTCTCATTATTTGCTCTGTCTCCGTGCAACAAGAGATTTCTGCTGCTGAAGGAGGCATCTAGCATTTGTAGGAGAAACGACAGTGTAGATAAACAACCCTCTTGTTACATTTGAACAGTGGCCCACTGTTCACAATGCATGACCCATGTATCCCAGAGACTCTCTTCCATGCAGATGATCATATTATTTCCAGAATTTCTCTAAACCGGGGTCAGAAAAGAAACTCACCACAGATATCCCATTCTTCTTCTCTTGTTGTCTTCACTCTCTCATTCTCCCTCGATCATTCAGTCACTGTCATTATGTTTTCTCATTCGGTTTCTCTATCCCTCCCAGTTTCCCTTTCTCTGTCACCCACCCTCATCTCTCTCCCTTCCCTCTGTCTTTCAGAGTAGTGGAGAAGTGACGGATTGACTGAATGTCTGTCTCTCTGTGGGAAATGAGCCTGCTAATGTGGCGAACTGGGCTTGTTCCATATTCATCTGTAAGCCTGTGAATCACTGTGCGACTATAGAGGCTGCCGTGTGCACGGAGGCACATCTGCTTCCCTTCCAAAAGTCAAACAGAGCACAAAATGAGTGGTGAATATAAATCCATTTCCTGTCTCTTTCAGGTCTTCATCAGTCCATCTCTCTGCTTTTCACTCTCTCTCATGATCCTCTTCCTCCGTGCCACCTCTCCATCTCCCCTTTCACCTGCTGTCACAGACATACTATTATTTTCTGCTGCTATTGTGCTGTCCCTTTCTCTTTTAATCAGCCTATCCGTCATTCTCCTTATCTTCTTTCTAACTGTCTATGCCATCATCCTCAGCAATACAGAGAGAGAGGAGGCTGTTATGAAAAGGTATCGGAGAGTCAGACTGACAGACAGACGCCCTCACCAGCTGGCAAGGAGAGGGGAGGGCAGGAGAGACAGAGGCTGGGAGTCATTAGGGATGGCTGCAGGGATTAAGGTATAAATAATCCACAAGTCAATCAGACACAATATTGTGGTCCAGTACAACAACCTCAGCCGAGCTGGCTGGATAGCTCGGCAGCAGGCCAGTGTTAAACAGTGGCTTAACCAGTGAATTACAATAGATAGTCAACAAAGCACACCAGGCTAGCAGGTCTGCTACATGGGGCCTGCTATCAGTGAATGTTAAGTAGCTGCACAGCAGAGAAATGGACCTGAGAACACAGCTGGGACGGTGTAATTTCACAATAAAGGTTTTTATTTCTGTTATATTATACATCATATCGGCAGAAGGGTTTATCCAGTGTGTCATGGTCTTCATTGGTTTCGTCAATAATGCCTTGCATGCTGTAGTTATTTAGCTAGCTCTCCGCAGACCGAGTAATCGAAATAGAGGAATAAAACCCCATCTCCAAAAAAAAAGTGTTTATATACACAAATTTGTTCAGCAAATACGTCTTGTAGGATACTTAAAAAAACCCAGATTATACATTATGAGGAATTATTGGCAAATGGCAAACTGTTCAGTACATTTGCAAAATCCCTACATTATCCGCTCCTGGAAACTAAAGCACGATAAACGTTTTTATGGTTATGTTTTGTCAACTCAAAGCACCTGATAAAACCTGCATCAACTTGGCATAAGCACAACCAGGCTTTGAAAACAACAGTGACACATTAACGTTCTTACAGCTAACGTTGCATATACATCCAGCAGATTATGGATAAGCATCTGTAGTCATGTTTCAGGCCACGTGGGGAATGTAAGTCTGATATTCACCACTTTTAGCTGTGTTATGGTCACCAGCTCCTGAGGGAAATACCAGGCTCTTTAGCAGCCCAGTGCTCCAGCTAGTTGCTAACCTTTTCATTCTACACTCTGGTACCAGGCATACGGATATGGGTTTATCAGGTTTTTTTGTGAGAACATTAAGCCTGCTGTGTTTGGAAATGTCGCTGATGAGAGTATTGATAGTGAATCGAAACAATGATGTATCCGGCCAAGAAACCAAAACAATGAGCTGTAAAATGCTGAAACGCTCCATGGAGCTCAGGAGATCAATATTACAATAACATGAGACAACAGCCAGTAGATGTTGGTCTAATCATAAATTTTGGTGGCACGTTGGCTGAGTGTGTAAGATTTGAATACAGAAATGTTTGCCGATTGCAGCAGCTGGTTATTACTGTAACCATGTAAGTAAAGTGCAGTTTCCAAAAAAATGCTGTAATAGGATGTTAAAATAGAAAGTGCTACTTGCTTGGTATAACAGCCTGGCAACTACACTGCCTGCATTCACGTCAGGGTTGTTCCTGCCACAGAAAGGAGCCTTGCAGACGAAGCTCTGAGTCAAAGACTTTGGACATTGCAGTTCTGGGATTTATGACGCTGCTGTCATGTGATTGCGGGTCACAGAGGTGAGGCCTTTAAGTCTCCCTTGTTGGTTTTTCATCACATTTGAATTTCGGTGACTCATCTAATGCCAGCTGGGACGACAGACAGTACAGGTCATCAGAGAATTCAATCTCTAAACTTGGATTTCTATTCGGGTAAAGTTCTCCAAGTTTACAGGTCAAAGGTCTGCTGAGGGCAAGTTCTCATAACACATAACACATAACACACACTTTTTCTGAGTTTTATACTGTCTTTCCCAGTCTTTTTCTTCTACATGTTTCAAAATGTCTTCCATTATTTGTCATCTCAACTGTAAGTCATAGTTAAAAGTTGTTTTGACCTGCTTAAAACTCTAATTAAAGAGGGATTTTAAGTATAATAACAGCAGGTCAGCACTGACATCAACATTGCATTTGCAGTACCTGAGAAAAGCAGGTTAAAACCACAACAAACAACAAGCCGAAAAAAAACAAATGATACGCCCCGATACGCTATTGTCATGCAATCTCAGACTGACTGTACTGGGCTTTACATTTAATGTTTTAACATGGCCTAAATACATGTTGTAGTTCATCCGTCATTTTAATCTGTATCTCTGGATCTTATCTGGTTTTGGTTGCATTTAAAGAACACAGACTTTAACTCACTCCTAATGTTTTGTCTATGCAAAGAAAGAGGATTGATTAAAATGGGAACCACAAATATCCTGGACAAAGGAGTTATGAGACTGGGGCCACAAAACAATTTAGTCTTGTCAAACTCTGATTTGCAGTTTCTAAACAGTAAAGCTAATTCCACCAACATCATCCGCAGTATCTCCTCCAGTGTTTCTGCTGTGTGCTTTCATTTAAACGGTCTCTATCCAGGAACTTACCACAAATGACACTTTTTTCTATACAGAAGTAACAGACCGTGCAATGATGGATTATCAGACTGGGAGTATTATGTCTATACTATTATGCAAAGCTATTGGTGACTGACTATGTAATGGAAATGGAAAATTAGTTTTAAATTCGCTCACTGGTGTAAAACTTATGGAGCATTATCTGTGTTCATAAAACAGTGCTTGTGGTAGTTCAAACAGGGCACATGGCCATTCAGTGTCATTAAGCACTTATTCCTTATCAGGGTCCTTGATCCTGAACTTCATGTGTGAGAAAACCCGGAGCAACATGAACAATGCCTGAGAGGCTAAGTGCTAATAAATGACACTGAACATTCAGAAAGAAATGGACAGGGGGGACAGGTACATTTTCTTTCACATGAGAGGCTAAAGCTGTTCTTTTCCATTAAATTCAAGAAATTGTACATTTCCTATAAAAATATTCAAAATGTTCATGTTTCATTACTTTACAGCATTGAATTGGATGAAATTGCTGAAGGATTTTTGACACTGCTAAAAAAAAAAAGTCAATTTAAAAAACCTTTTTTTAACCTATTTATCTAAATTGCGTGCAAAAAAGCAAAACATCAAGGGTATAGGCATTCATCCACTTCAAGTCAATATTTAGAAGAGGCACTTTTGCCACCAAGAGACATTTTTTCACAGCAGATGTTTGTACTTGTCACAGCAGGAAAATCATGGGTGTACCTACCCGCTTACAGTAGCTCTGTTTTTGGCCAGTGAGTCAGTACGCACAACAGCCAGGCCTTGAAACCTGAAGACCAACGTGGAATTATCACTATGATTAATTATAATGTAATTAATTATGCCTGAGCTTGCACACTGTCATGACATGTAGAGAAGACATATTGCATCCTTTAGTCTGTGTGTGGCCAATACTGTGTCTATGCAGGTCTGTTGATGTGGCTAAAGCTGCAACACACACACACACACACTCACACACACACACACACACACACACACACACACACACACACACAGACCTGCACCTGCACCTGCACCTGCACCTGACAGGGCGGGACGATGCTGTTGTTAGTTCACAGAGCTTGGTGACATTCCCAACTTAAACCTGACAATAAGTCGGATTGGTAAGTAATTAAAAAGAGCTGTGTAGGTGTGCAGGACTTATAAATAATATAAAAAATGTAATCTTCGTTATACAGTTTATATACTGTGTATATGAGAGTCTTTTTGTGCCACTAAACTGAGCCAGGTGGATTGCAGAACTGATAATCATGTCAACTTCAGCTATATGCACATTCAGAGACTAGTATAATATTAAAGAGGTCTATAGGGACTCTGTTAAATTCCAATGGGAGTGAGTGAACAGCAATGTTCAGGTGCAAGCGGGCTGAATGCTTTTTATAGGCATTGTATGTCTCACATTCAAAAAATGGTTTATACTTTCTCACTTATATTGCACTGAGAAAAGTTTTACACTCCCTCGTGCTCCCGTGTTGTGGATTTGAGACACAGTTGCCCTGTTAACTGCCTCCCCTTTAAGTGCCAATCATCTCAGGATAAAGACCATATTGAAACTGTTAATACCTCTGTTTCTCAGTTTCTTCTTTGTTCCCTCTCCCCTCCATCACACCACTGCGGCACTTTCCATTCTGAAGCGACCTCTGTGTGTTTTCTTGCACCTTAGAGAAGCCCCAGCAGACATGTCAACACGATCAATTTTACAGTGCGGATACGTCACTGCTAACATCCAAATACCCTTCATGTGCAAGCTCTTAGACAAATCAATTAATTTGTTAATTAATCATACAAGTGCATTGCTGTTGTATGTGGACATTGATTCACCCCCCCCCCCCACACACACACACACACACCCTGTTCTCCTCTGTGGATCTCCCTATGAAAGGGTCCTTCGCTCAATTCTAATTTCATCTTCGATCTCTTTTTTGCCATCGATCTTCATACACCCTGTGTGGCACAAAGTGATATTGAGAGGGGGACTGATATGGAGATGGACATTGATTTGGAATTAAGAAAAAAATGAAGAGGGTAGATGTGTCCCAGTGCTGGAAGAAAGTGTTCAGAGAAGAGTAGAAAACAAGAGAGCAACAGAGAGAGAGGGGAGGAGAGAGAGCGACAGTGTTGATTAGATTAACTTGTGCTGATGTTATGACAGAACCTGTTTCTTCCCATTTCCTCTTGAGCTGAGAGAACTTCATCAGGAGAAAGTTAAAGTTGCCTTGCTGGGATGGCTGACAGCTTGCTCTGCCTGCTGGTTTGGCTTTCTGCACAGGAGCCTCTGAATACTAGCCTGAGGTGCAGTCTTTGTACAACATGGTGTCTTGCTTGGGATTTGGATTTACTTTGTGTCTGGATGTAAGGTTAAGATGTAAAAGCCTGCTAACAGGTTTGGCTTTTGCTTTTCTGGAAGTGATGATGTAGAAAGGAAACAGCCTCATAGCATTTTCAGTTTACAAAGCTCCTTTCTTACTGAAATGTCATGTCTGCACAGGCAGCTATAGAAAAACTGCAACAGTAAAATCTGCAAACACAGGTATTAAGGTTATCCCTGCCCACAGTCTTGACACTGCCATTGTGCAAACCCCTGAGCTGCAATGTACCCACAGAGGATAACTGTCAGCAGTAACTAAACCTCAATGGTCATTTCCAGATTAGCTGACGACGTTTCTAACAGGGCCTCAACATTTAAATAACTAACAACAACTGGTAACGACAGCTGTGACAGAAATGTGTACAAAAAAACCATAACAACACCCATTCTGCTGCAATTCTGCTGACTTAGTGAAGTTCATTAAGCAGCTGTCTCATACTGCATGCTATAGGGCGATTACACTGCTCCTCAGCCTGGTCTCAATCAGGAAGTGGAAGTGCTCAACTGAAGTTCATTCTTTTTTCAGATGAGAATTAAATCTTTAACAAAGACAAGGTAGTATAGTATATCTTGTTGAAAATCAAATCTTGGTTCACCTCACAATTGATGGTCATGCTTTCAAGGTCATTCAAGGTCATGGCCTGTGGGAAGTAAAGGATATTCCAGGTCCTCGTTGCACACGTTAAACTGTGTTAACCTGAAACCTCTGGAGTAATAAACGTTGCAATCTGTGGCCTTGCTGACCAGCATGTCCACTTGACTATTTGCTCACTGGTTTGTGGTACCCACCTGACCCAATCACCTCCATGTCTGTCTTCTTCAAAAACGTAATGGCAACAAGATGGCCAACATATTTTTAAGAACGTGCAAGTGAGCCGAAAGAAACTGTAAAAGCTTTAGCCATATATGGCTTTCCTGCTTTGTTCAGCGGCCATCCCACCTGCTCGCTGTAGATTCGTTCACAGCTCCCACTACAATGTCGGAAAGGATTGGCAACTCTTGCAAGATCAAGAATGTGCCTTGTGTCAATGAGTACATAACAATTGTGGTGGACAGTGCGACTGCAGCCACAACAGAGATGGCAACAGGGGGCCATGCTGAGCCCTGAAGTCTTGCAGTCTAAACAGGGTAGACTGTAAGGTAGACAGTCCTTCTGAAGGTCCTTTTGGCAGATTTTAGTAAATTGGCTTATTTTTCTGTTTTCAGTTTCCTTTCTAAAGAGTTGGGTGGACTTGAATCACATGCCATAACAGAGCTGCCAGATTCCTGCTTTCTAGTTTCTACTTTGCAGCCCTCAATTACTCATTCATTTCCTTGATTTTGGCAGGCACCTGTAACACACTCACTATGATCTCTTCTGGCAGCGCTCACTGTTGTATTATTTTAAAATGAAGGGCAAAAAGCAACTCGAAAAAAACGTCAAAAAAGATGAATCAAGTGACATTCAAGAGACCGAATACTGTGAGTTGTCTCAATGAAAACGGATGTCCTGGTGTTTGTTGGTATGATATGTGTGCATATACAGTATGTAGTCAAGAAAATTACTGGACCTTCATGTTTTTCAATGCCATAGTTGGTTGCAAAAAATGTCAAGATACCTTCAGCTGTGTGATGTGGGGCCCTATGGCAGAGGGGACCTTGCGCTCACCGGTGGCCTTATCCTGACTGTGCTGAGGCCAGGAACCTGCTGGGCTCATTTCACCTCCTCTGCTTTACCCTGACACATCTAACCAAAGGAGACATATAGAGACAGAGAGAGAGAATAGAGAAAAGTATCTTGTCTCCCTCCCACGTCCAATCTCCCCGACTCCTGTGGATCCCTGTCTCCCCCCTGCCCCTCACGTCCTCCCAGCCCTCCCTCATTTCTCACACTCGCCTGTTTATTTGCAGGCGTTCCTGCCTTCTGTCTGTGCTTCTTATCTGCCTCTCTCCTTTCTTCTCATTCTCTCCTACCTTGCGAGGAGGTCAAGAGGTAGAGGAGAGGAGGGATGGAGAGAAGGTCAGATGGTAAGGATGAGAGAGGGAAGAAAAAGAAAAACAGCATAGAGAACTAAAACCCTTCTGCTGTGGGTGTCCTTAACCTCGCTGTAGCCCTCTGTGGGCTGTACAAGCCCACTTTCTTGACCTCAAGGTTGTTCAGCTGAGTTGTGTGTGTGATATTTCATGAAGCTTTGCTCGTCTTGAAACTGTTCTCACTCCGTAATTATAATCCCCCCTATCCCTCTCTTATTTGTGTGGGGATGTGTGTGAATACATGAGGAAAATATTTTCACTGACATGTGTCAGTGAAAAGGGAAAAACAGAAAATGGAATCACCCGTTCAGATATTTATTTATTCCAAAACATAATTAGGAAAAAGGTTATCACATATGAAACCAGTAATATGAGCAGCAAAGGACAAAGATACTGAACAAATATATGTCGTAGGCTTATCAGACATACAGTATATTTATACTCTACTACTACTACTCCAGTTATTCCACATTTAAACCACAAATTATTTTTTCTACACAATGATGATCTACTTTTCCAAATTTATGTCAAACACATTTTCTTTGACAGGTCATTATTTTCATTGAATAGATTTTCTTAAGCTGTTGGTCCTTTTTGTAAGACTTACTAAATTCCAACTTGTCATTATACCGTATGCAGAACTATGTTTTAGTGATCTGTCTCCTTCTTGTTTAATCTATTTAATTTACCCAGTACACATTACAATGCAATTGCTGGAAGTACATATCCCAGCATTTTAAGGGTTTTAATGGTAAATATCCAGTAACACAGGTATGTGAAAAAATAATCTCAATACTTGGTCCATTTATTACCTTTTTCTTTGTTTCCAATGGCATCTCATCATCTTCAAAAAGAGAAGACAAAATATTGGAAACATTCTTAGTTTAACATGACTCAGTTTTTAAGAGTTCCACTAACTCCAGCCTCCAAAATGACCAGAAAGTTATATCAGTACCTCTGTAAAAAAAACGAACATTATTACCTTAAGGTAGAATATCTTGTATTTGAGTACGTTAGCTTTAGCTAGGTGTACTGAACAAACTGGCAACTGAGTGTATATGCCGCTGTGTATTCTGCTGTAAAAACAGGAAAGGTTGAGCAGGCCAGTCGAAAAAATAAAATAAAAGACATCCTAAAGGACAGTATACATAATGGATGTTATAGTATGTCTGTGACCTTGAACAGTTATATCAGGTTTTTTAAACTTGACCATCCATTGATTCTGTAGGGAATGTGACAGCAGCACAGGTTCTAATCAATTATCACATAATGTGATGGATTCACTTGTCAAAAAGCCTATTAGGGCTCCAACAGCAAACACACTATCAGAATTCAATCAGAATTTACAGTGTTTCATGATGAATCCTCTTGTGCTAGTGTAGTGATTGGACAGTACTGCAATGTTATATTGGAGAGAAAATGAAATCAAATGAAAATCAATCAAATCAATCAAGTTTATTGTCATTTTACCATAGATCTGTGTGTAAGACAGACTGGAAGAATGTTTTTCAAGGACCAAAGGTGCAAAAATAGACAGAAAAACATTAAACAAAGCACTTTTCAAATATATTTTAGCTTTCATAGATCTTTGGATCCTTTCGGAGTATAAGACGAAATGATGAGCTATATTTTACCTCAGCTTTGTGTGATATTCATCTCAAGTTATGGTCATACATTATCATCTTTGTCAATACCCATAAAGAAAAGCTTGCATTAGTCAGTTATTATTTCCCACAGCCAGGCAGGTTCTGGGAACCCCTTTACAATGGGAGTTATTAGAGAAGAAATCCAGACGTTCTGTCTACCAGACAGCCAAACAGCCTTGTCCTCTGAAAGCCATAAAGACTTTAAGATGAGACCATAAAACCAACTGCAGCCAGCTCTATTACTGGATGCTCCATCTCTGTTTGTCAGTCTGTCAGTCCTTTGGTCTGTCTCTTTGGCCCTCTATGGTCAGCATTAGTATCACCGGAGGGCTAGATAATTACTGAGTTATTATCTCAGTAAGTCCAGAATGAATTTCATCCCAATGGAAATGGCCATGTAAGTGATTTTCTACAGCTACTATGATTGGGGTGTGTCTGTGTGAGTGTGTGTGTGTGTGTGTGTGTGTGTGTGTGTGTGTGTGTCTGTCGGTGTGTGGGGGTGGGGGGGGGTATCCAGACCTCTAGGGTGCTCAGCTAATTATTTTTCAATCCGTAAAATCCATCGCAGAAGTCTGACTCACGCTGCAGTAATTACTTGACGTTTGGAATTAAAGAAATGAATATTTTTGACTCTTGCTCATTCTAATCACTTTTGAGAATGCACACCACGAGGGAGAACACTTCACAATGATTTGATTTATTTTTATTCCATGTTCATTTGATGTGAGTTTCCATAACAAGTAGTGTGAATGTTGCTAAGCAAAGATGTCAACAGCAACTCTACTTGTGCTTAAAGGGAAAATAATTCTTTGGATAATTTTTCGTTACCCCCGCTGGCATTATGATCACTTCATTGATGACCTCAGGGGAAATTAATATTTGAGCTGTTGCTGTTGGATCACATACACATGCACACACACAATGTCCTTCTCCTTGAGTGACACTCGCCTCCTAATTATTCCTCAATGTTCACTTTTGCCTTTGAAAACGCCCATTAAATATGAATGAGTTTCCCCCCACCCCCACTTCCCTCTTCTGTTTTGACTTGACTCAGCTGAGCACCAGCCTCCCCAATCATCAGCTTTTATGATGTTAAGTTGCCATCAATTAGATCTCATTTGATCTGCTCCCTCCCTGGCCACCCGGTCTGACGGTGCTGTGTGCCGGCAGCGGTGGCAGCGGGGCGGGATGCGGCCCTCAGCAACTTGCTAATTAAAGCAGTAATTAGGCCTAATCCTGGGCTTCAAATGAGCTCCTTAGCGAGCCAGGTGTGCCAGACGACAGTTGAAGATGAATTTTTCCTCATTCATTCACTCACTGGCTCTTTCTCAATTTACATACTTATGGGCTATTGTGTCCATAAGATATTTGATATAATGTCTAATGGCTGAAGTGTGCTTCCTAAATAAAGCATGTGAGAACTGAGGATTTCTTATCACTGACCAAAGATGCATCATAGTTAAGATGACTAAAACTCACAGCAATCCCCAAGATTTGCAGAAATTATGCATCACTTTCAAATAGCAGCGTAATTTGTAAATCAGCCCCAGCTGAAACAGCTGCGACTGTGCAATGTCAAACACACATCCCAAACTATAGAGATAATTTTTTTGTCCTTGCTTTCAAGGGACACTCACTCTGAAAGAGAATTCAGGAAGGCTGTTCTTCACAAGGACAAAAATATCAAATGTCTGGTCATTGCTTCCCCTGGAGCCTATTCCAGTACACATAGGTGGGAAGTAGGGAAACAGCAGGGGCCATATAAACAAAGACATATGCACATGTGCTTTATAAACAACAAATGGTTGTTTAATAGATCACGCCCGCATCATTAATTCGTCACCTGTACCAGTCAGAGTGTGGCTGCATCTCAATGTCTAATGTCAGAAAGGTAATCAGTGATTCATTTTTAACTCTCCTATTGAAACAGACTGAACTAAATGTCTCATCACACCAAAGGAATTGATTAAGCTTGTATATACATACATACATTTTACTGGTCGCTGTGTAGACCACAAAAATGAGGCACCCTAACAACCTACAAGTTTTATTATTCTATTCAGTCTTTATTTCTTAATTTCCACCTTATGAAAACATGTTCAGATCATTGGAGAAGATCATGTGTACGCCTGGTCTTAAGTACATTGTTTACATTAAAATACACAATAATTAAAACACTGTCTGGAAAGTGATGAGACAGGCCTGGGATAACTCGTTAGCGTGCTAATGTGCTAGCATTTCTTTCCACCGCTGGAGACAGCTGAAGAACAGCTGTAAATGCTTGCTTGCTATGTAGCAATAAGCAGATCCCTAACTACTTATGGAATTTAGTCATTGAAATGCTGGTAAAACAATGGTTACACGTAACCTTGAGATTTAAAAACTGTTTCACTTTAACCCAGTTGTAACCTTGACACCTTGACCTTTATACTTTTCCTGCAGTGTACCAAAACATTGACAAAAGGAAACCCACAATTTAGAATTATACCCAAGATACAGTTGATGAATGATCACTGTGTAAACCACCAAATCTTTAAATGCCCCAGTAGCTTTCACCAAAATATCTCCTTTTCTTTCACTGCGAAATCACATCACATTACTAAATACTAGTCAAAATGAACATGCCTCTGACACGGAAACATATTTCACCGCATGTGAATGCGTCCTTCATGGGAGTAAATAAGCGTACTTTGAGTGAGCTGCCTGTGTACATAACTTCAGTTCCATCTGTTAGTTTTAAGTAGAGGCGGAAGCGAAGATAGTAGCCTGTGATTCGGGCACAGATGGTCTGTTCTATCTGATAATGTTTCTCAGTTGGAGCCGTCAGTGGAGAGAATGTGTGAATTAAAAAATCCCAGTTGAATAATAAACTCACAGTACAACTCTGCAGGTTCTCAGCTATGATCTGTAGAGTAGTGCTGACCAAGTGAGAGAGCGAATGAGAGACAGAAACAGAGAGACGGAGAATTGGAATAACTTAACATGTGTGTAGGAGGTATTTTGTAATAACATCTTGTAGAGGAAATTTTGGAGAAAGGGTGCAAAGAAAAGAAAAAAATACAAAGAGAGGACAAGTAGTCCATTCATTAAGTGGGTACTGGAAGAAAGACGGGAGAAAGTGAGGAGAACCATGTGATTTCATGAAGGAGAGATGTTGTTAAAAGGGAGGGGAGGCAGACAGGAGGAGATAAGTTAGAGAGATTAGTAGTAAGAGGCGAGCAGGAGGTGAACAGATAGAGGAGGGATTACAGGAATCCCCTGACCTCGCCAGGCAGCCATTAGAGCAAAACTAATTACCAGCCAACGACCCTGGAGATAGGAGTCAGTGCCCTGCCATACCACAGTCCACACCCACATTCGCACAAGTGCCCTTCTCCCCTTGCGTGTGTGTGTGTGTGCATACTTAGTTTCTCGCTCTGTCTCTGTCCCACAGACCCAATCCATATGATGTATGAATGTATGGGAGCAAAGGGAAATGGCTAATCACCTCTGAGAAATGAGTGAGAGAGAGCGAACACCTTCAAGGGACCTTTACTGGACCTCCTTCCCTCTCTTCCTTGTAGCTCCATGCCTTGAGCTGGATGTGCACATACAAATCTTACAATGCCACTTTTCCCATTTTTAATATACTGAAAAAAAAGGGTCATACATAAAATGAATGTGGACCAGAACTAGCAAAGCGTGGTCAATGGAAAGGTCAAGCTGCTGCTTCTAAAGACATGTCTTTGTAAGTGTGCTAAGATGGCTGTCACTGCTAATTATAGGTCTTAGAGGGTTACAGAGAGCCTGCATGCACACCTCCCAAATCTCAACAGCTCAGCGTTGTGTGGATCTGTGTGTCAAGCAAGTTGAGTGGTTGATTCATTTCTTGTTGGGAGTTGAGTTGTTACAAAAAAGTTGTATAAAAGAAACAACCACATGGACGTTAGCCTGAACGCAGCACAGAGAAGTATAATTGCAGCTTCAGTCGATCAGTCAGGTGGTCCAGAGCGACATATAATGGATGGATTGCAATGAAATTTTGTGCAACCATCCACCATGTTCCCAGAGGATGAATTCTAATGAATTTGATGGTACACTGACATTTCCTGTATCATCAGTACCACTTTTGGTTTTGAGTAAAAAAAGTGTTGGCTAAATCCCTAGTTTTGTTTTGTAGAATTAGATAGTGTTCGTGATCCCTTTACTTTTCATCTATTATCAGCTCAAAATTTTAATTTGTCCAAAACTTCCCCAAAACTTAATTTGTTAAAAAAAAAAGATTGTGCAACCCTACCGGATCCCTTCAATGAAACATTCCAATGACACATGACACCAGTCAATTTGAGCACATTAGCATCAACCACAATCACACCAACCACGACCATTTTAACATTTACTTCATCACAACTGTAAAGCATCAAAGACAAACTTTGGACGTCAACTTTTATCCAGATTTACATACAGTATATCCCAGTTGAACAGAGATGCTAAAGTTTGATTTAATGCCAGGCTTTCATCCTTGTACATAGGGCTAGAACTACATGGGAAACCATGAAATAATTCATTAGTCTTACAGTATGAAGAAACCATAGGGATATACACAGGAACAAGAGGTGTAGGTCAAAATGCAACATGTAACGTTGATCTCACACATTTTCTACTGTAAATATCGTCGTGCAGTTTGGGTTCACAATCGAAGTCAGGGGAAAATCAGTGAGGGAAATGTTTGTTGAGCTAGGTTTTCCTTGAAAGCAGATTGAAATACTGACTCTTTGTTTGTGGACCCTTTGCTCTCAGCAGTGGCTTTCAATGCAATCAATATTTGATAAAGCCAGAGTGAGGAACATAAAAAGGTGTGGCACACATCTAGCCGTTTGCTCTGTAAGGTGTCAGAGTTCCTTTTTGTCACGAGTCCCTGCCACTGTGGTTTACCTCAGGGCTTAGTGGAAAGTACCAGAGGTAGGTCAGAGAGACAGGATTTGAGAAACACTCACACACACACAGATATGAATTATACAGAGATACAAAAGCGCACACGTTGACACAGTCTCTTAAAGACACAAGGTTCAACACTCGACATTTCTCCTTCAACTCTGGGTTTTTAGATGAAAGTCTTTTATCTTAGTGGTGCCTTTCATCAATTAGAAGAGACTCCTCAAAGTGTCTAAAGATGTCCTCTGGGAGCACAAATCCATTATCAGTTAGACGCTGCTGCCCTGCAGCTGACTTTGCTGTCGAGCCCTGAAGTTTGGCCATCATCATTAAGACATCACCTTCATTATCCACCTGAAACCACAAATGTTTCTTCTTTGTGTGAATATATCCACCAGCAGGGTTGCTAGCAGGGTGGACGACTACCCTTTTTGCCTCGTGGTGTGCTTTCCAAAAAATCATCTGGCACTCTGAAATTATACTTTTCAAGCCAAGTGGATCTTTGCAAGAGAATTAAACAATAGTGGTTTATTTGCCAAATGTTGTAGAACTGTACACAGTTTCTTTAGGTCAAAATTTCACATAAATGTTGTCTTTCAAAGGTGTTGCCGCCGTCAGAACTATAGTGAAAATATATTTTTCCAGGCATTTCTTTTCTGATTGTTTCTGTTTTACATTTGTTTTACTCCAGAACCAGTGAGCATGCCACTTAAATAAAAAGGTAAATGTGTTTTAATGTATGCATTTGTGTTAATGTTACCATAGCAGTCGCACAAGCAGAAGCACTGCTGCACTTAAGCGCCATCAGTCAGGAGAGCTGTTTAGGATCAACTGGAATACCTTTACACATCATCCCTCTGCCATGACTTTATCAAATGGCAAGTACGGGATTAAATAAATAAATAATAACCACAATGTCAAGCATAGTGAGCTGGTGATCAATACATACAATATGTGCTTGACCTACAAAGATCAAATTCCTATTAGGCTTGATGGATTAAGCAAGTAGGGATGTATGGATTTTATATTCATGGTGATATCAACCCTAAGGTCACCCTAAAATGTGTTGACTGATGGATTCCTGGTTAATCTCCTTACATATTTCAAAGAAAAGAGCGGTGGGTTGCATGCCCCAGTATATTAAACCAAACTGAAGGTGTATAAGAAAGTAAAGATAATATGCAGCCTATAACTTAACATATAATATAATTTTTTTGCCTTTACAATTTTTTGTAGTTGCAGTAATGCTTCAGTGCTGATTGGAATTCATTAGAAAACAAAACACCTGCAGCACGGAAGTTAAAATAAGAGGTAAACTGTATATTTGTGTCACAAGTTTTGTTGTATTATATACAAAACTTAACCGTCTGGTATACAAGTGCAGGCCAGATGTTGAATAAGGGGAATTGTAATGATTACCTTATTAGGCATGTAATGCACACTTTCCACTTAGCCTTGTTTTGTTTGAGTGAAAAGGACAGCAGTGCGTACTCATGACTACTCCATTTAGCTATGTTGCCATGTTTATTTGTTGGTAAGACAGTGGTATATTGTGCAATAATTGAGTCTATCAAGGCTTCTGTGGTATATCGCTGCCATTGTAAGCATTTCAATCTTTTTTTTTTTTTTTTCATTGCCTGTCTCTCAATTGTATGAAAAGACGACAAAAATAACAGGCAAACAAGGAGGGTGAATTGGAAAATGATGTTTCTAATTAAAAGTTAATTTATTCCCTGCTCGCTTGCTGTTTCATCTTATGTAACCACCGCTATCAAGCAATTAAAAGATAACCTTGCATTGGGAGGTCAATATTTTCCCACTTATTCCCAAATAAAATACACGCAAATCAACACAAATCATACAAGTGCAAGCCAAGGCCACAGTACTTCATGTTTTATTCATGCGGCTATAGCCTAAAGTAAATTTGTCCTATAGTTTCAGGGATGCTTTCTGTAAACACCCTACCTAAGTACATATAGCATCTTTGACGACCTGCTACAAATTATTATATATGAGTGTTTTAATGATATGTTTGCTGTAAATATCATTTGTGTCCTGCAGAAACCTCACATGTGACTGCTGAAAGTTTTAGATTATGTCCATTTGAAAAATATGCAACCTCTGCCTACGAAAATCAAGATTTTGTTTTACTACAGATTAGGGTTGTCACGATACCAAATTTCTGTTTCGATACCGATACCAATATGTATTTCGATACTTTTCGATACTTTTCGATACTTTTTGTAAAAAATATTTCATTATATTATGTATTGCCTTAATGGGTTATTTAAATATT
>NW_019525439.1:1370328-1404069 GCF_002814215.2 Seriola lalandi dorsalis
ACGCGACTTGTCGTTTCTCTCTCCTCCTCAGTCTAAACATGCGAGTCATACGTCACACTCGCTGGCCTCGCAGTGCTTAAAGAGACAGGCTCCAATTTACCAATTCATTTGCATTCAATAAAATGACATAAAAGTACCGTTTGTTTTTAAATGCTGGTATAGTACCGTTTTCAAAACTCTAGTATCGCGGTACTATACTGGTACCGGTATACCGTGCAACCCTACTACAGATTGAGGTTTTTAGGTCCCTGTGTATATGTCTGTGTTTAAACCCCCTGGAGGATCAGATAAATGCTACAGTAACTCAGTGTGCCTTTTGTATGATTGTATGTCTCTCTAGCTTCTTTTACCCTCATCTCAACCAGCAGGCAGAATGATGGCTAATTTCAGTATAAGTTCAGCTGCCATTAAGACGGGATGACCATGTAGAGGCCACTTCCACCGAGCTCTTAGTGATGCCATTAACCTTGGGAAGAGTAAAGATTACATGTGTCTTTATGTGTCTTTGAGGGACTGATGCATTTACACCTTTTCAACATCTGGTGAGAATATGTCTTATTGGATTGCAGTCCATCATGAGTGCGCCTTAGTTGCATTTACATTTTGCTTCTCTGAGCCTAGTCAGAATACATAAAGTGTAAATGGGGTCTAAAACACCGTAGCTGACAGGAATGTCTGAGTAATGCTGAAATCCTTGGTGTTTTTATTTGGAATCAACCTATTCTTGTTTCCACTATTCTTCACAAGTTGTTGTGCCCATGACAACAAGTAAAAACCAGTACATATGTCAGGTACAGAGATAACCGTAATGTGAACATCAGGCAGTTTCTTAAGCTTTCCATAAAACTGACCACTAAAAGATTTATAAACCTGCCGCTAAGTGGCTACTACATAAGAAGGACCTTAATGGTGGGCATTAATTGACTTCTTTTCGCGATGGATGATGATTCACTTCCCTTCACTTATACCTGAGGCACCTCAGCTGCTAAGCAGATTACTGTATATTATCCAAGTGGCCTTTAGCATACTTGTGTTGACTTAGTTGTTTGCGTGGTTGTTATATGCTCACCTTGTTGGATGTAATAACTGTGCTGGAATGAAACAGCAGCTGGAAGAAAAAAAGTTACTAAAAACGTTCTTTTTCAGAGTTTACTAATCCTGGCACTGCAAATATACCTCAGATATTAGTTTTTACATTTAATATAGAGGCTAAATAGTAAGACATCATATTAACGTGCTTCCTAACATTCTTTTGCTCATGGCCCCTCAATACGAAGCAACGTCTACTTGCCACCTCTCATCACAGGGTGCATGTGTATGAGGTGGGAGCAGGTCACCAGAAGAGGGATTTTCCCTTCTCAGACTTTTTCATTTAATTTTTTCTTTGAAGGCCTGAGGACGCAAAACTATTCGGCATTTCAAACAAAATAAACAGAGATTAGACAATAGTCGGAAAAATAAACACAATTTTGTGTAATTAAGATTTTCAGATCATCCAGCGACCCTCTGGGTTAATCTTGTTCCATCTGGCGATAACACAAGTAATATTCCAAAATGACAAGTTTGCCTGAGCATTTGCTGTTAGTTATTTGAGACAGTGTAGAACATCTTGTGATGAAAACCTCTTATTTGACATTTGAAGTCGGTACTTTTTTTAATAATGGTACTGACTGTTAAACTTTTTAGAGTGCAGGACCTGAATGACAAATGTAGAGTCTCATCCAGGGACCTGGGCTCATTAAAACATATTACTGCTCCTGTCATGTGGGACCCACAGGCATTAAGCCTTTGGCCCATTCTGGATATGCATAGTGAAAGTAATCATGATTCATGGTCAGACAACCCAGTAATCTTAATTACAGCATTGTTGTCTCTGTGTGTCTGTGTGCGTACATGATATGCATGTGTGTGCCGGTGTGTGTGGTGAGTTTGACACTGCTGTGATGTACAGATGTGAAAAGCGTTCACAAAAAGTAGCTAAGATTTAGGCTGATATGGAGTTTGTATTGTTGGAGACCAAAACAGAAAACTCTCCCTTGCTATGTTGTTAATCAGGGCCCTACGCTGGGTTTCTGTGTGCTTACTGTATAACAGCTATTGGCACCAATAGGTGTGTGAAGATTTTTCAAGAGAAAAGAACGTTGAGCAAGATGTATAACCAGTATGAATCGCAGCATTCAAAAATAAGTCAGCTGGATGTAATAAAAATAAAATAATAAATCAGGGAAATGCTAGAATGTCATTATTTTTGCCCATCTTTTAGAAAAAGTTTAATTTTTCTCGTTTAAAACACCATAGTGTTGCCAAAGTAAATTGCTTTTATAACAAAGAGGTACAACAAATAATAAAACAATAATGAAATAGCGTATACAACCTTAGATAAAAACATTATACCAAGATAATATTTGTATTGCATTCTACCTCTGAGGTTGCTGCTACATATTGTCTCTGTTTGTGGTGGGAGTTGTTTTTTTTTTTTTTTCCAAGTGACAGTCACAGTAAGAAAGTTTGACATAATGAGTTGACATTCTTTACATGAGCAGGTCTGATGTTGGGATGCTTGTCACAGTCACATCTCATTTCTGCCACAGTCTCACCTCACACAGAGAGAGGAGTGATTTTTTTCACTGTGAACTCTCTGAACTGTGTCCAGGATGTGATGCATAAATACAGCGTGTGATGCCTGATCATAGAGGCTTGTGTGGTTATTTTGCGGCCTGGTACTTGTTTGTGCGCGATTTAATCAAGGTAACCACAATGGGTCATTGTGTGTAATGGTGCATCACTTTTCAAATCAGACGCTGAAGATGGACCTCGCATACATGTCCTGTTGCCTTCAGCGAAAGGTGAGGGATTTCATAGTTCCCTGCACACCTGAATGAGTGACCCCCATGTTGGTTGTGTTTGATTTCGAATTTTATGTTTGTTGATATTTATGTGCAGTGGACATGAGACAAACTGCTGTAACTGCATGGAGTACGTTTTTGACGATTCCAGTAATATGTGTGTGACGTCTGTGAGTTATGATGCTGATAGGGGGCGCAGTAATATGTCAGTCTTTAGCTCATTACAGTCTGCTTTATTGACATTGTTGGGATCTTATTGGCGGAATTGCAAAATTATCAATAGCAACTTTTGACAAAACACGCCTGGGTCTCTGTCGAGTATTTTATGTTTGTTGATATTTATGTGCAGTGGACATGAGACAAACTGCTGTAACTGCATGGAGTACGTTTTTGACGATTCCAGTAATATGTGTGTGACGTCTACATTTCAAGGTCAGAAAAATATCAAAAGAAGTAACGCTGCCTGTGTTTATTCTGGAGTCTTTCCCTCCTCTCTCTTTCTGATGGATTGGCTTGTCTTAATTTGCTTGTCTCCCTCTCCTTGAATTATTCTGCTTATTTTTACATCTCTCCCTGCCTCTTTCTGTCCTGAACTTTCCTCCTCTTTCTCTCCATCTTTTATATCTCTAAGCTATCTTTCTCTCCGACTCTGACTCATTTGTTTTCTCTCTAACTTTAGCCTCTACACTTCTCCACCTGCCTCCCTTTTTTCCCCTTCCTCTCTTACAGTGTTATCCACTGGTCTCCCCTGACGGAGCAAAATTAATTAGAGCTCATCCCATTAACTCAGGCCCAGCCTTTGCGGAAACAAGCTGAGGTGTGTGTGTGTCTAGGTATGTGTGAGTGTGTGTGTGTCAGCTCAGCGAGAGATGCTGTAAGAAGGGAATGTACCAACCTGAGCTGGACTCCATCCCCCTCAGGCACAGACAACCCACCGGGACAAACACAGTGGGAATGGAGGGAGAGAGAGATTTGTTTTGCGAGCAGAAGAGAGACGAAGAAAGAGAGGTGGAAGCACAAGAGATTAAGAGAGCACTAAAAGAGTAAAAAAAGTGTGGGGGAAATGGTTAAAGTAGTCATTTGGAATGAATGGAAAGATTTCAGATAGGTATGGTGATTAGCGAATGACGCAAAGTCAAACTACGTCAATGGACAAACCAAGGAAAAAGACGTCACATTTTGACACTGACTGACAGGTGCCTTCTGGGTAGTGAAGTGACAGGCACCACAGCAGTGAAAAATCAGATGAAAAAAGAAACTTGTAATAGAAATTCAGGGACAAAAAGACAGAAAAGGACAATAGAGAAAAAATTATATAAAAGTAAAATACAGGAGAAGGTAATAATCAGAAAAATAAGCAGAGAAAGAAAGGAAGAAAAGAATAGAAGTGGGGCCAACAGTGTTGGGAATCTGTTAGAGAAGACCTGTGTGTATGTGTGTTTAAAAACACAAGGAAGTTCACATGTTGCCTTACTGGAAAACTGTCACTTCTTGGAAAAGAGTGAATCTTTAATGGTTACCTCATCCTGCACGTAGGAGGTGTGAGCATAAAATCTAAGCAGTAAAGCCATCACAAATTATTAAGTAATCGAACTCTTCCATCCCTCATTTGAAATCAAATAGCTTTTTGGTCCTCGACATATAGCCCATTAGTATGCAGTGTGTAATGTCACACCCCAACAAGCAGTTTCAGTGAAATTACAACATACTACGGCAACAAATCCTTCAAATTAAAGAGCAAAATATGTTGTTTGTCCATTAAAGTTAAAATAAGTACTTTGTTAACTGTGAATGAATTATAAAACTTTTTAAATTATGCATTTCCTGTCTGACCAAATTTCAGGTTGACATGTAAAATGCTATTTCGTTGTGTGTTTTAGACCTGAACTATGATTTTGTATCTAAGAGTGATGACGTTTGCACCCGTTGGCAGTTTACCAAACCAGAACAATCACGATATGAAGGATAAACTTGGAAATATAAACCTCTTTAACCCCAGAGAAATTGGTTTCCTACAGATCCCTTGTCTTTTTCTTCGTGCAAAGACGTTTATGAGGAATACTTCAGTCTAATAAGAGTGTGTGTGTTCACCATTGCCTACAGTATAGTCCACCGTACAGGATCTGACCTTAGACAAGGTCAGATGGCAGATAGAGGCTGATAATGATCAAAATAAGACAGATTGTGGCTGATTCTGTGGATGGTGAACAAAATGGAAAAGAAGAAGAAGACAAAACGAGAAGACATTTTAATTAAGTGATGAAGAAAGTACAGTGACCTACGACAGAAAGGTGGAGAGAGAGAAAGAGCTTTAGCCAAGCTTTTCTCTTATATGTCCTAATTTGTTTGCTAAGAAAAGAGGACAGAGGGAAATGATATAAGAGAGATGAGCATCGGGCTGCGTAATGAGAACAACACATCATCATCAGCTCACCTCACATCACTTCCCTCAGCCACCTGAGGACACGACACACACACGGAAACTCATGAAATGCCATCTGTTCGGCTGCCTGGTGTCAACACTCTGCTCTGGGTCCAGCTCTGCCCTCGAGCACACAAACACACACACACACACACACACACACACACACACACACACCCGTATCCCGCCAACCCTGGGTTATGTCTGAACCCTAACCCAGCTCATTGACAGGTGGTGTTTGTCTATTAGAGGTGGAAAAGGTGGCTTACCCACATGCAATATCAATTGTGGCCAAAGTCTGCCGGGAAAATGTGAGTTTGCTGCCATATTATGTTTGTGTTCATTAACTTTTGATCATGAATTTATCAAATCTTTAATCAGGGGTTAAAGAACCTCCCAAATTGCCTATTATGCAAATGCTGGCATACTCTATTAAGGTCCTCCAAAATATGAGGGCACTTAATTTATTGCTTAACAATTGATTTTATTTTTTTCCAGAAAGGAAATGTAGCAGCTCCTGTATTTACATTGTGAATTGCATTGTAGGAGAATAGTGTCCAGCAAAAGCGCACTCAAAAATTGACAGTGTTCAATATGCATACTGTCAGCTTTGAGTGTACTTTATTTTGTCACTTTTTGATATGGCCACACCATGTACTCAAAACCTGCTTAGAATCAGTATGTACCTGTTGTATGGATTTGGGACGAGAGTCTATAGCTACACTAGGTACAGTTGAGCTTTGAGCTAAATGCTAATGTCAGCATGCCTACATGCTCACAATGACAGACTAGTTAGCACCAAACACAAAGTACAGTTGAGGCTGTTGGGAATTTCAATGCAAATAGTGGAGAAATTCAAAACATGTCCTGATGATGGCATTAGAAAAACATTAAGGAGTCACCAGAGTTTTAAGAAAATCCCTTTTATAGAACAAGCCCTTCCCAAGATAGCAGTCTTGTTGTGACTCCTTATCATGTTTCAGATGTAAGAAGTTTCACTAAAGACACATTTCCCCTCTAAACTTCTCAGATTGTTGCATTTAAATAATTGTTTCAGGCTCAAAGAGATAAAACTCCAGTATTGAAATAAAAAATTAAGAATACACAAGAAGAAGAATCCCTCCAGTGAAGTTCCAGAGATTTGTAGAATCAACAGCAAGGCAGATTGAAGCTGGTGGCACAATAACTTACTAAGAGAGGTTCATTTGTTTTTACCACTGCCACATGTTTCTACACAATGGGTTTGTTCAGGATTTGAACCTGGGACCTCTTGCACCCAAAGTGAGAATCATACCCCTAGACCAATGAGCCACTGAAATTTGAATTCTATCTCAGGAAAAATCTCAAATACTGAGCTGAGCTTTTAAAATACAACACAGAACCTTCACAATAAAAGTGGTTAAAAGTCTGGTTGTGGTTCCTTATCATCTGTCAGATGTCTGTGAGTTGATCGCATTTTCGTATATCCGTTCCAAATATACAAATACCCCTTTTCCACCAAACGTATGAATCATGGCCATATCTTTCCAAACAATGGGCTCGTCCAGGATTTTAACCCGGGACCTCTTGCACCCAAAGCGAGAATCATACCCCTAGACCAACGAGCCATGGGAACTTCTGTTTCATCTCAAGAAAATTCTGAGCTAAGCATTTTCACTAAAGACACATTTCAGCACCAAACATACCAGGAGAGTTTATGTTCATTTCTCCTTTAATTTGTCACCTTTCCTTATATGTATGCTAGTTTGTAAGAACAATCGTCTGCTTTGAGATAGTTCTACTGTTTTTGATAAGTTGCTAATGACCTTTTCTCTAGCACAACAAGGGGCTCGTCCGGGATTTGAACCCAGGACCTCTCGCACCCTAAGCGAGAATCATACCCCTAGACCAACGAGCCATGGAAGTTTGTGTTTTATATCGAGAAACATCTCAAATTCTGAGCTGAGCATTTTCACAAAAACAGCACCAAGTATTCTAATACCCCTTTTTTACCAACGTTAGCGAGTGTACGCAGGATTTTTCTAAATGCAGGTAAACACACTATTAAACGCTGCTAATAAAAGGAAAGGGGGTGAAACTTACCTGGTTTACCCGGGTTTTGTGTTGACATCAATGCTGGTTGGAGACAATTGGAACCGGAACCGCTAAAAACTTGTGGCCACTGCAGAGTCATTGACTGGGTTGTTAATGCCAATTCAACCCTTTTCCACTGCCGGCAATGCCAGCCCGATACTAGTGGGTCTGAGTGCGTTTTTTGACCATTGGAAAGAGGGCTTGCGAGAGTTTATGTTGGTTTTTCCTTTAATTTGTCACTCTTCTGTATATGCTTCTGTTTGTAGCATACACATCCACCGTCTGCTTTGACATATTTACAGAAACTTGTTAGGGTTTTAGTACAGAATGTTGCAAATGACTGTTTCTGTATCACAATAAGCAAGGGGCTCGTCCGGGATTTGAACCCGGGACCTCTCGCACCCTAAGCGAGAATCATATGAGGGCTTTGCCAAAGGCCAAGACTATGTTATTCCAAACACTGACCTCGTCCACGATTTGAACCCAGGACCTCTCGCACCCAAAATGGGAATCATACCCCTAGACCAACAAGCCACAGAGACTTGAGTTTTATCTCAAGAAAAATCGCAAATTCTGAGCTGAGCATTTTCACCAAAGACACATTTCTGCTACAAACAAACCAAGAGAGTTTATGTTGGATTCTCCTTTAATTTGTCATCTTTCTTTATCTTTTCGTATGCTAGTTTATAACAACCATGATCTGCTTTGACATTTTTAAAGACATTTCTTCTGGTTTTAATATGTTGCTAATTACCATTTTTGTATCACAACAATGGGCTCGTCCGGGATTTGAACCCGGGACCTCTCGCACCCGAAGCGAGAATCATACCCCTAGACCAACGAGCCATGTAAATTTGGAGCTCCCTGTTGATTTACAGTTTATTTTCATTGCAATCAACAATCTTTACAGCATCAAGAGTGGGACTGCAATACAATTCAATGCAGTAGAATACAATGAAATACAAAATGATTCATCCTGTGGGGAACACGAATGTCTGTACATGTTTCAGTCCTTCGAATAGTTGTTGAAACTAAAATATTGAACATGAGAGTTTTAACCACTTGCTCTACCCAGCTTTCATCTCACAATGCTGTGCCTACGAGCCAGTGTGTGTGGGTTTATGGCCCAACTTCAAGGACACACAGTCAGTTGATCCTATTGACAGTTTCCAAGAGCAAAAGACACGTAGAAGGGAGATACGGCAGGGTTAATGGCTGATTCATCTTGTCTTTGAAGTGCTCTTCATTCAGTTCATATAAAGAAGCTTCTCTCAGATGAAAGTGGAGTTGAGCTTGAGAGGAAAGAGGAAAATGAAGTTGAGAGACGGTGGGGATTTTTGATGGGGACATCCATTTGACGGGGTCATAGTCCCTCCTCCTTTATTTCCATCTGTGGCCTGTCACTCAAGCCTTCATTTACCGTCTGCCTGTTTACCTGCCTCACCTGTCTGCAGGTTATTTTCTCTGCTTATACAAATTTTATTCATTTTAGAGGGATGACAGACTGGGCACAATAAAAAAAACAAAAAAAACCAAAATGTGTGTGCAGTTTGATTTCCTGCCATGCCTGTCTGTCTCATTGCCTGTCTGTCTGTGCAGTCTCTATGATTCTGTTTCACTCTCTGCGATGACCGGCCCATTTTACAACGCTAACTGTCCTTCCGTGCCAAACAGAAACATTACACAGCTGCTCCCTGCTATGCTGGCAAACATCACCCATACTCAGGTTTTAATTTCTCTGCTAGATACCGCAGGCATGAAAGTGCAAATTTGTTTGTGTGCGTGTATGAGAGACAGAGAGAAACCAAGCCATGTTAGTTTTTTAGGCCAGCAAAAATCAGCCAACCAACCACCAGCTTCTAATATGCTACAATCACAAATAAAACAACATTTAAACATGCTAATATAATCCTAATGCTAAATATCTATTGTGTCTAGTTGACGCCACACTTGAATATGGTATCAAGAAAATCATTCAGAACTCAGATCAAACTGCCCCCAGGATGCACTGAGGATCCAGTCATCAAAATCATATTTCAGTTTTTACATTTTAATAAATTAACAAAAGTTCCTAAAATTCTGTTTTTAGTTTGTCATTAATGGGTATTGAGTGTAGTTTGATGAGTGATTGATGGCCGCAACATAACAAAATGTGAAATAAGTGAAGGGGTCTTAATACTTTCTGAATGCACTGTACATTTCTTTATCTGTACCGGTGGTTAGTTTGCTTGTGCGTCGGAATACAGTAGTTCAATGGTTGAAGAAAATGTAGTTCCAAAGGAAATGGCTGTTTGACGGCAAGAGAAAGCAGTGAAAACATTCAAAATCTAGCATACACTGAAACCGATATTAGCTTTTTGCTGTGGGAGTGTTTTTAAGTGGCTAAAATACGTTATTTTGCTGTTTCTTTCCACAGCAGCACATCGCTGCGCTGTGCCGGTGCTTCTGGCTGATTGTCTCACCTGGGAGTGCGCTGAATCTACTGCAGGTAATACACTTGACTATAGATAACTACCTCACACAAACCCACGTCAAATAACCCGAACTATCACTTTAAGGAAAGTGAGTCTTAAATCCTTAGATGTATTTGCCTGAGTTTCAAGTTTTGAAGTCCCACCTTGGCTCATTGTTGGAGAATGACTTGCTGCATCTTCAGAGGGATTTATTCTTATTATTTGGCCGCCTGATGCAAATGTGACGTTTGAGACAAAGTAAGAAAAGGTGGCTTTGTGGAGGTCTATCAAATTTGGTTTCTAAATGAGCCATTGTTTTCCGTCTCTCTCAGTTCCTGAGAAGAGAAGCAGGTGGAGTTGGATTTTCATTCATACACTCAATGCAGGAACACAACTGGCAGACAGACACACGCACACCCACACGCACACACACTCACACATGCACACACACACTCACATACACTCATGTAGCAGCTGTTACTCGAGATCTTGCATTTAATTGTGTGATGATGTGTGTTGGGTAAACTGTAAGTATTTTGACTCACATTTGCATGTCATAACTGCTGTTTGTGAGTGTGTGTGTGTGGGTGTGTGTGTGTGTGTGTGTTTTGGGTCGGATTTAGTCATTTCCAGACAATGAAAAAAAAGTGAGGAGGAGTGAAGAAAGAGAAAAAAATATGAGGTAGCAGTTGGAAAGGGTAAGGAAGCAAACAGAGAGGTAAAGAAAGAAGGTGGAAGATAAAAGAGGAGAGGGGAGCAGATAAGAAAAGGGGAGTTGAGAAGTAGTAGAAGAAGAGTACGTGGATGAAAATAAGATAAGTGTAAGACAAGTGGAGAAGGGGGGAATGAGGGATGGAAGAATGGAGGCTGCATCACAATAAACAAACAGGTGGAAGTGAAGGTACAAGGGGCCACAGGAGGAGGAAGGGGGGATAGTCAAGGAGAGAAAACAGGCGAGAGGGAGAGATAGTGAGCTCCCAAAGCAGGTAAACATGGTGATGGAGAGGAAGGGAGGAGAAGAGATAGTAAACCTCCTCCAGTAGGACTAAAAAGTTATAATGAGAGACAGTAAGAAAGGAAAGATGGAGAAGGTGTTGAGGGATAGAGAGAAAAGAAAAAGACGGTCTCTCTTTCTTTCTTTCAGTCTGGCTGGTTGGGATGCTAACTATGTTGGCTCCTCAAGGATCAAAACACAGGTATCTTGGAGTAAACACAATTAATGAGGGATGATGGAGGACAGAGTTGGAAGGAGTGAATGAGCGAGAAATGGATGGAGCAGCAGAGACCAGACATACTGTCTATGTCAGGTTTCTTTTCTCCTCACTTTCATTTTCTCTCTGGTTTTCTTCTTGTCTTGCTTTCTCCATGTCACTTACTCTTTTCCCCGCCTTTCTGCCTCTCAACTGGTGGGTGGTGGGTGGCGTAAGCGGATGGAGAAGTGCATTGGCAGCCCTGTGGTGCTGACAGCTCCTGATAGAGCCGTTCTAATGGGAGCAGATGATGATTGACGGCCACGCAGCGAGCTGACAGCACATAAAGGTCACATTAGCTCCCACTGCAATAGATCGAGGAAAAGATGGAAAGAGGCAGCGAGAGAGGGAGTGAGTGTGAGCGAAAGCAGGTGGATGAGAGAGGGGGGGGGGGGGTTTCTTCACCTCTATTTTACCTTTCTCATATATTCATACATATTTCATTCTCCAGTTACTCCAGCCTCAAACTACATGCAGCCTGACAGTCCCCCTGTAACAGGAGTTTGACATTTCCTGATGGATATGGAGACAGCAATGAGAGTTTACCTCTGCTTCCTCCTTGTCCTGCTGCATCTCACCCTCCTTCCTTTTCTCACCCTTCTCCCCTCACTCTCCCTTGTGTGCTGTGTGAGGACAGAGAGAGAGAGACAGATGATGTGTGTGTGTGTATTTGGAGAGGGAAGGGTATGTGTGTTTATTCAATGCGAGAGTGTGTGTTTGTGTGTATCGCTCCGTCTCTCTGCAGGCCGTTTATACTAGTCTGGCGTTTTCAACCAATCCCCGTATGGCAAGTGTTGTGTCCCACCAGCCACACACACGCACACACATACACACATACACACACACACCACTAAAGGTAATGAGATGTCTGGTCTCTTGTGTTAGAGCCTGTGTGTGTGTGTGTGTGTGTGTGTGGGTATTCATAGTTGCGTTCAGGGCAGAAAGAGACAGTAAGTGCACTTCCTGTGGTTGTTTGTATGTGACAGGGAGAGAGCATTTGTATGCATATTTGCATTTGAGTGCATGTGTGAAGGAGGGAGACAAAGTATGTGTGAATGTGTATCTT
Source organism: Seriola lalandi dorsalis (assembly GCF_002814215.2). Lineage (NCBI taxonomy): Eukaryota > Metazoa > Chordata > Actinopteri > Carangiformes > Carangidae > Seriola > Seriola lalandi. The sequence continues at coordinate 1,382,439 of NW_019525439.1, forward strand.
TTTCAAAAATACTGTGCAATTTATCCCATATGCTTGTACGTGTGTGTGTTAGTGTGTATGTGTGTGTTAAGTACTGTCAGTGGACAGATGGTTGTGGAAGCTGCAGCATCATTTTAGAACAAAGGAAATGATAAACTTTTCTAGAGTGATGATAAATTTATATGTGTGTGTGTGTGTGTGTGTGTGTGTGTGTGTGTGTGTGTGTGTGTGTGTGTGTGTGTGTGTGTGTAGGTGAGTGTGTGTAAGTCTTTCTGACCTTTCATCATTGTGAAAACCAGAAATCCTCCACACTCATTTTGCTGGTCATCACTTTGGAAAGGGCAAGTAGTGGCTGAACCTGAGGGTTGAAGGAAAACTCTGGTTTATTACAACTAAGGGCTTATCTGTGTAGTTTCTACTTCCATTCGATATGAGGACATTGTTGGTACCAAAGTAATTACTAAGATCTGGGAACAGTGAGATATTTCTATAAGACAGTCAGACAGGTTGTAAACAAGACAGCAGTTTAGCCAGATTATAGGTAAAAATTAAAATGAATATGTATGTATGTATGAAAATATTGGCAATGATCAATCATTGCACAGGAACTTAAGTGCACATACAATAGTGAGTGCTGTAGGTCTTTGAACCAGATGGTGTTGAGTAAATTTTAAAGCAAAAATACACAAATTTCTCAGGTTGCAGTTTATCAATTGTGAATATTTGCTGCTTTTCTGAGTGAACTATTGGTACAACAAAACAAACCATTTGAAGATATAACCTTGGGTTTGGATCATTTGTGACATACAATATAGTTTTCACTATTTTCTGTATTTTAAAGCCAAGTGATTTAAAAATAAATAAATAAATAAGTCGAATAATTCATAATGAAAATAATCGTTAGTTGCAGCCCGATGTGCAAATTAAAGGGTACGCAAGGAGTTTTTACTCTTAGCCCCTAGTTTGGGTCAAGCACTGAAGATGCTGGATCCTACATTTCCCATAATGCAACTAAACAGCGTTTTTGTTAGATTCTTTCTGCCCATGTAAATGTTTTACATCTTTCAAACACCACACCCTTGTTTGGCTGCCATCTCCTTGGAGCCCTTAATCCTTTCTTCATCGTCTTCACCCTTCTACTGTCCTTCTCTAACCTATCCTCTTTTCCTTACACATTCTACATATTCCATCTACATATCTACACTTGCCTACACACACTTGCACATTCGAACTTCAACACTTCCATTATCCCATCACCTCTGCATGTCCTGTATAGGGTTCGTTCTTTGCAGCATGTGTCCGTATATTGTGTTATTTTATGTTCTATTTTCTATTTAAGTCCTCAATCCCAGTATGAGATAGCAGTGATACTATTAGTATTATCAGGGTTCAGCAGCCACAGAAACCATCAAAGTGCGCTATACTTCAAGACAGTAAACTCAAGTATAAAATTGGGTTGTATAGATTCCCATTAAGTAATCAGTGGGATGTCCTGACATGACGCTACAGCTGCATACTTCTATGTCTATGTATGTGAGTGTACTACAGCACAGTCCCCTTTACGGGGCATTTTTCATCCTCATGACTTCATTACTCATGATGAATGCGTCCCCATTGTTCCATACACAAGTTCCCTTTAACTAATTTATAGAGATAAAATGGCCTGATCTTGCAAATCACAGGTAATGAAGTAAAAGGGAGGAAGGTTGAATGAAAGAGAGAAAGAACCAATAGATGTGATTTGAGGTGTTTGTACCTGACTGAAAGACAAAATCACACCACACGTGGCCTGTCTCTCCTCCATCGCCTCTCCATTATCCTGTATCTTTCACCTCACCCCTCCTTACCCATACTTCCTTGCTCATGTGCGTACATGTAGATTTTGTATATAAGCCACCGGACATGTGGCTGCATAGTTAAATGGCTCCTGGGAGACTCAATGTATAGACAAATCGGAGTTGGTATGAAGCGTAGCGTGGAGCACGTGGTGGAAATATTATCATAAATAGTGTTGAAAGTGAACAGTGAGAGATGCCAGAGATCCTCAGTCTTGCCACTGTTTGTTTGCATGGCAGTAGGAGATAAACTGTAATGCATACACTCTTCCTCTGCTTCTTGTTAGGGTTTGGTGTGTCAAGCTGCGCTTTTTCTGCTATTCTTGTGAGAACCATTTTTGAGTTTTGGTCCCTTAAAAGTGGCGTTTTTTGGAAAGTGAGGACATTGTGTTTGATCCTCATCTCTTTGATATTTGAAGTTGCTTCAGGGCTGGGTTAAACAAAGGTTAGTGTGAGATTAGGATGAGTGGATTAGTGAGACGTCCTCATAAAGTTGGAAATACATGGATATGTGTGCTTGTGTTAATACCTTCCATGGTGTATACTTTCATTGTCTGCATCTGGGTGTGAATGCTTGAATGCTTTTATGTTCAGTGAAATATTAAATAATACATACATTTAATTCATCATGAAGTATTATTTATTACACTTTGAGATGATTTTCATCGAAGTGCGTTTGTTTTCAAAACCATTGATCTTGGTGTATATATAGTTTTCCTCCCCATCTATATGGGATGATTCAGTTATTTAGAATTAACACTGCGTTCAAATTGCTTGAGTTATTGTCCTTTAAGGCCATATTCATGAGGCGGAAAAAAGTCTTTATCCCTCATTTGATTTAAGTACTGCCAGCCGCAACAGAAACTACACAGCCAAAAGCTCATTAAAAATGCTGATTCATTTCTGGTCGCGGGGGAAGCTGAGTCGGCAGAATGCTGTGCTACTGCAACTCTGTACACACGAGGTTGACTGACCTATACTACCTTCCCTGCGTCCTACAGCCTTATTCCCTCTGTCATTCCCTCTAAATGTATGTGTTTGTGTAATCGATAAGTCCCCACATCCTCTGTCTCTCCATATTAAAATCTTCTCTGGTTTTTTAGAAAGGTCAAAGCGTGTGAGTGTTCCGGCACAAAGAAACAAAGAGACTTGAAGTGAAATATGATTAAGTCAGTAGGCTGTTTCCTAATGTTCCCTGCCCGGCAGGTCCACCATTACAAATGCATGCTGTACAGAAAGTTGTTCAAACTTCTAAAACTTTATTTCAACAGCGAATTCCACAGATTTACCCTCAATCTCACTGCTGATGTTTTTGAAATTAAAAACCGTTCAAAAAATATTATCTCACAGCTCACATACATGTGACTTTGTCGGACAATGGAAGTAAATTAAAGCAATAGTTTGACATTTTGAGCTGAGCTTATTTTAGCAAACTGGAAACAGGGATAAACAGCTAGCTTAGCTCAGTTCAGAAGTCACAAAATCAACCTACAAGCTACAGTTATATCTTGTTTGTTTAGTCTGTACAAAAACAGAAGTGTTAATCAAACAAGTTGGGGTTAAACGAGGAGTTACTATATGTGGCGGTCAATTTGGAGTCGTGTCATCAGTCACTGAATTTTATATTACTGTTTTTCTATGGATTAAAAAAAACAAGATATAATGTGCTAATTAGTTACCTTTTGAGATATTTGTAGGTGGATTTTTAAGTGTTTCCCCCAACTTTCAGTTTTAATGCTAAACTAAGCTAATCATATTCTGGCTCTAGCTTCATATTCAGAGAGAGGTATTGCTATTCTCATTTAAAAGAAAGTGAATAAGCATATTTCCTGAAATTTGCCAAGGCTTAACTTTTTACAGTTGTCAGACTTAATTATTTGCCATGTTTTCCTCTTGAGATAAAATGTTGTCTCATGGATAATTGCTGTGGGAAGTGCAAAATGGGGGAGAATTTGATAACAGCAATTCAGAGCTGCCCACTTGTACAGCTGAGTCTGAAAACCCACTAAAAAAAGACTCCAAACTAATGCTTAGAGGTTGGTTGCATCCATTGGTTTTGTTACTGCCAAGTACTGAAGAGCTTTTATTGATTATTTTCTGGCTATTTTCAATTATTGCTGTTTAATTAGGTTTTTCTATTCAACTCGTTAAAAGTGAAGTAATGGTTTCAGAGGAAATCCCAAACCTGGAGCCACCCCTCCCCATCACTTTCCTGTTCAAGTGCACTACAAAGATGTAATCAGAGACTCTTGCACAGCTTGTGATTGGTCAGAATAAAGCGACCCATCAGCCATGTTGCTCACAGTGTGAACACATGGTCACTGAGCAGCATGAAGCGCTGAAGGGTTAGGATCTGTCTCTGTGTTTATGTAATGATTGTAAGTCAATGGAGTGCCATCAGAAAAACAAACAAACAAACAAACTAAAAAAAAGCGCTGAAAAAGATTTGTGGGTAGACGAGAAGCAGGGTTACAGGGTGTCAGCTTTGATAGGTGTCAAAGAATCAACTGCGAGGCATTTCCTCTCTCAGCTGCTATTGATTGACCCCAAGGAGAGAGGGAGAGGGGGAAGAAAAGGAGGAAAAGAAAGAGAGGAGAGTGCAGGAAGAGATTAAAGAGGAAGAGGAGACTCAAGAGGAAGGGTAAGACAGCGTGTGTCTGAGGTGAAGAGAGGAGGTGAAAGAGGGAGGCAGAGTATAAGGCAACATAAGGGGGTAAAAAAAAAGTCAAACTGAAAGAGGATCTGACGAGGAGGACCAGTGAGGAGAGATGAAAGGACAGGGGGGGGGGAGAACGAGTGGATTTGGCAGGAGGATAGCTGAAAAAGAGGTGAAATGAAGTTCAGTGGGGAAGGAAAGGAGTCTTTCATATTTCTGTAATTAGTTGTTTCACTTTCCTCTTTTCTCTCCAGTATACCGGAGCGTTTTTCTCTCAGTCTCAACCCCTTGCCTCCCACAAGCCTCCATTTCACTTTCTCCCAATTTTTGTCTCTTTTTGCCTTTCATCTTCCCTCTGCCTCTCTTAGACGCATACTCCAACACTCCACACACACACACACACACACACACACACACACACACACACACACACACACACACACACACACACACACACCTCTGAATATGTCCTAATCTCCAGATCATGATAGAGCATTAGATGAGCTCACGAAGTCAATGTCAGCCAAAATAAACAAAATCTTGTTCATCAAACACGGCATATTATTAATAAGTCTGCACTTTCAATACATCCTCTGTCTTCCTGTCAGACGCTTACACGCGCTCACACACAAATTCACAAATCATCTCGGTTGTTGTTGTTCTTTCTGTCAGTTCCCTCACTCTCAGGCATCGCCTTAGAACTACAACTCTCATAACAAAACACTATTGTCTCTTTTTTGTTTACTCGTTTGAATAGTGTTGTTTGTCACGTTTGTGCTTCTGCTTGTTTTTTTTTTGTGTTTACTCTGTTTTGTCGAGAGAGAGAGAAAAAAGGTGGAAAAAAGAGTTTCGTCTTTGTGTGTAAATCTAAACGTGTGCGTGTATTTGTAAGCGAGACAGGCAGAGACGGACAGACAATAACACTGTCAGAGAAAAAAGACGAGCAGCGAGTGAGTGAAGAAGACACGGAGCGTGGGGGGAGGGGGTATAGACGGCAGTAGTAAGTGAGGAAGGGAAATTAAAAAGGCAGAGGAGAGTTATCAGAGAGCCTTTTAATTAGCCATCCTGTTTATCACCATCGGCAAACCTAGCCAAGGTAGCGTCTGTTGTCGTGGTAGGAGAAAGTCGGAAGAGTACTTTTCTCCGAGGCTAGAAGGAGAGACAGGAGATGAAAGAGACAGAGACGAGAGAGAGACATGGGAAGAAAGTTAGGAGAGAGATTCAAAGATTAAAAGTAAGGCCTTAGGTTTATTATTTAATACACAGACACCGATCGGCCAAAACATTAAAACCACCTGACTAATATTATGTAGGTCACCAAAACAGCTCTGACCCGTAGGGGCATGGACTCCACAAGACCAAGACGTTAGCATCAGATCCTTGAAGTCCCGTTAGCTGCGAGGTGGGGCCTCCGTGGATCGGACTTGTTTTTCCAGCACATCTCACAGATGTTTGCTCGGATTGAGATCTGGGGAATTTGGAGGCCGAGTCAACGCCTTGAACTTGCCATGTTCCTCAAACCATTGCTGAGCAGTTCTCGCAGTGTGGCAGGGCAAGAGGCCACGGCCATCAGGGAGTACCGCTGCCATGACAGAGTGTAGTTGGTCTGCAACAGTGTTTAGGTAGGTGATACGTGTCAAAGTAACATCCCCATGAATGCCAGGACACAAGGCCTCTCAGCAGAACATTCCCCAGAGCATCACACTACCTTTGCCAACTTGTCTTCTTCCCATAGTGCATCCTGGTGCCACCTCTTCTCTAGGTGAACGATGCACACAGACCCAGCTGTCCACATTATGTAAAAGAAAACATGATTCATTAGACCATGCCACCGTCTTCCATTAGTCCATGCTCCACATAGTTTGTCCATGCTCAGGTTTGTAGGCGCTATTGGTGGTGGACAATGATCAGCACTATTCACTTCACCTGTCAGTGGTTTGAACACTGTGGGTGATCACAAATATATCACTGTATATAAACATGATATGAACAGTATGTTATGCCTTTGTAGTCATGTACTGAATGTCCTGGCATGAATTGCACAGATAGCCAGAGACACGTCAATATGACACATATAGAAAAATTAAGCAATAACAGTGAGAATGTGTGCTGTGATTTGAAATTAGTTTTGGCAGTCTACCATTAAAAATCAAACATACTGTAAGAAGAGAGTTCATTATAGCAGAAAAATAAACATTAATCTTTGCTTCATTTCAGTCATAATTAGCTTCTTAAGCTCCATTTCTTCCCTTTAATTAGATTTAAGGTTGTTAACCCTTGTGCATCCTTAGGGACATTTCTGTCCTTTAAGGACCTCTGTGTAAGTTAAAATGATGTACAAGGGTTAAAATCATCTTATTCCATTGTGTCTGAATGTGTTTCATGTTGTTGCAACTCTTCACTGAAGTTATATGATGTCTCCACTCAGTGAAGCACCATGTTTTTTTTACGGCTGCATCATGAAACAAGTGATGTACAATACAAATTTACAATACAACACATTGTACAACACAGAATAGAGTCTACAACATTATTAACATTCCTGCCCTCAGGTGTGACAGCGGCTTTATATCATCAGAGAGATTTGATGTACTTTTGATGCTTCATCTCTCAACACTAAAGTGCTTTAGTGCAGCACTTTGGTAACCAAGAAGTGCTGGAAAGAACAAACACAACTTTAATATATGCTGCCTGAAATTGAAGCAAGCAGCAACTGCCTCTCTGCTGCTGCCATGTTAATCAGTTGAACATGCCACACCAACTGTGCGTGCTGCAAAGTGAGGCACTTGAGAAGCAGTGCTGCATGCTCAAGTAGGCTCCAAAGTCACGCTGTGGTTTCAGCATGCACATTATTTTTGGAAACTAGAGCACTGTTAGCAACCTTTGCGATCCCTTAAACTGAAACTATGTCTTGTGACTTGTGGCCCCGTTATCACAAGTTACATGTGGTGTGTCTAAAGTTTGTGAACATTTCAACCAAAAAGTGATTGTTCCTCCTCAGGTTGATATATTTGAATTAAAAAAGGAGGGACTTAACTGAGAGAGGGGCTTAAAGACTAATTAAATTCATTCATTTGACATAGTGTGCACAATAGGAAAAAGACTTACAGAATTTGAGGAGTACCGACATAGTCACACCCTGTAGGAATAGCACCACAAAAGAAAAAAAGTTTTGTTTCTTACCTTACCAGGTCAGGAGTGGCAGTAGTATGCAGATAAGTCACACAGAGATAAAGATATAGCTGATAAATGCCTGAAGAGTTAAAATATTCAGTGATTGATTCAAAGAGTCTAGGAAAATGCAAGAAGAAAAAAGCACAAGAATATGTTTTTTCTATCCTGTTAACATCTCATAACCCACACAAATGTATCCTGTGACCCATTGTTGGTGTTCAGACAGTGAACCTAACATCCTTCCTAGTATAGAGCCTCAATTTGTTTAAAGCTTGACTCCTAATGTACTAACTGGCGTACTGATGCACACTCAGTGTTTCTTAACGCCGGGCTCTTGGGGCCCTGAGCTGCCCAAGCAGTTCATACTGTACCATGTGTCTGCTAAACGATGCACATAGCAACACGAAAGCACAAACGAGCAGCGATTAGCTCGCATACATGTTTGTGTCTGTGTGTTATTATATTGGATGAGAGTGCGTGCATGTACAGTATATGCCTCCCCGCCCGTGTGCATGTGTTTTTATGGGCATTCATGCATGTACTGAAACTACATGTGGGATGTTGGGACTCTATAATATACCCTGTGGTGCCAGAGCATCCATTCTAACTGTCCTCTTTATACCAGCTAGATCTAATTGAATCTAATTGGGACAATTAAAGTGAAATTGGACCAGAAGAATTTATTGAACCAGTTATCTGTAGTAATTAGGCCGTAATTGGCCTATTGTTATCTTTACAAGTCTCTGAAGGGCTGACAAAGACCCAGCACACAGACCTGTAAGTGAGACTGGCACATAGTGAGTAAAGAGACACCGTCTTCCTGTTGGTGTGTTTGGTGTGTGTTTCCTCCTCTCCACATACGCATGTTAACGTATGTTTCTGACTACATGTGCCTACACAATACAGAAGTTTGCATGTTTGTTTTCTTCCATCTTTCCTTCCATTCTTTAGGACTTTGTCCTACAGATGTACCTATCGATGTCCAATGTCCTGAAAGTCGTCTTTGTGCAGCAAAATCAATGAGGGTCCACTTGCACACAGAGGACATTTTCACTTATACTCTTTCCCTCCTTATTGGTCTCATAGAAATTAAAAAATAACACTTGAGATACTGTGACAAAAATAGAAAGGAACACAACACTGAGAATGAGGGAGGAAATGAGGAAAAGGAGTGGAAACAAGACTGGACAGGTTAGATGAAGAGAAAGAGAGAAAAAGTGAGTGAGAATTAATTTAGGTGAGAACATTTGTACAATAAACAACATCTGCAGGGCATTTGTGATTAAAGCTTCTGAAGGTGCCACTGACGTCATGCATAATTGGAAGTCTATTCTAGTCAAATACCCAGTATAAGTTATATTGTTTGGTGGTTACTTTTAATGAAAGCCTCATATACAATTAGAGCATAAATGTCAAGTGTTTGTTGGTCGTCCTCCTTAGGTTTTCCTGTCTCATCTGACAACACTGGCAAGAGGAGATGTTCCTCTTGAAGTCCTAAAATACATTTTAAAAACCTTCTTAACATCTATCATCATTTATTTAAGGCAGTGCATGAGCAAGACTGAGTGGTACATGTGTGATAATGTACGAGCTGCAATTTAGTTGATTACCAGAAAGAGTGACTTTAACATGGATTTTTTTGTACAATATGTACTATGTATATTGCATATATTCCAATGTGTACAATGCATATTGAAAATCAGTTAAAATCTAAATCAATCAATCAATTGATAGAAAATAATGCCAAAAAATATCTATCCTTGTTAAACATTCAAAGGAAAAGCTACATTCTTGTTTTCTTTGGCCTTTAAGGCCAAAAAAAAAGGCCAGAAGGAAAAGGCCTGAAAGGCCGATACATTATAGATCAAAGCTTACATCACCCACACTGATATGATATATATATAATATACTTTTAAAAATAATAATAGATATAATAATTGATTATTCTTTAAACGATTAATCTAGCGATTTCGATTATTCGACTAATCTAACGATTATTTTTTCATTAACCTAACAGTAATTTCGCTGCACCAGGGTGTTTCCTCTTTATGTGCTCGTGCATGACTGTCGTGCTAGAGACTACCGCACTGTTGGTGTCAAGATTAAAGTATTCCCAAACTTTGGAGGACCGTGTGCGAGCCTTTTTTGCCTCGTGTTGCTCCAGACGCTCCGTCGTACTTCTGGTAGACGCCGCCGTGTTGTTCAAATAGATTACACAGACGCAAATCATTCACATAGTCAATGACTTCAATTACGTCACCGCGTTGTCCCAGTCCGTGCGCTGCGCTTGTATCCGGGTAAACCAAAGACGATGGATATAAATGGTCCCATTAGAAAGTTCCGGTTTTGTTCTATGAGCATTTACCCTGTGTGGTTTTACACAACGCGTTGACACTAAAATTCCAGTCGGTTACGTCGGATAATCGTCCCAGCCCTAATACAAACACATCATTAAAAGTTTATGGACAATGAGTATCAGCACTGGACTACCAGAAAGTGTTACCTCAAAACATATTTGGTTTATACAGTTACAGTAAAGTTTGGTACACACTGAATGAGGGTTTTTGAATATAGAGCTGTCACTATCTTGACTTAATGACTTGTATGTTAATCACAGCTGGGTAAAATAATGTGGATGAAGAATATGCATGGCCCGGAGCCTCAGAGAGAGATCAAGTTGGGAAAATAAAGGTGGCACATTAGTATGCCGTCTTATATTGTTGAATTTCAAATCAAATGCTAAACATGCCATTAAAATACCTAATGAACTGAAAACAATAGCGAATGTGTTTCTGGGGAAATGCATTACCTCCACTCTAATCCCAAGATAGTGCAGCGGAGAGCACAGGGAGGAATGCTCCTTCAAAGTGTAGAAGACAAAGTGATGACAGCAACGTTCCTTTATGGTGGTGTAGTACCTGCGAGGATGAGATGAAAGAGGACATACAATGATGACACTATTGCTACTAAAGAAGCTTTTAAAGGGGAAACACACTCTAAAATTAAAAATGAAATAAATCGTGATAACCTTGCATTTGGACGTCCGTTGTCTTGTTTTACGTTGCTTTCTGTTTATTCTTTGAGAGCCCAAACGATAAATGTCAGCTCTCAAAATTTAAACCTGAGGCTTGTTTCTTTGCCAATGTTCAGAGAGATACTAACGTCTCCCATGACAACAGCATGCTAGATCAGAAAGCAGTGTAGCCCTGTGACGTTTTCAGAAAGGGCACAAGTTTTCTTTAATGGAAAAAGCCTAGCTGCGTTCATGTTGTTGCACTACAGTAATCCTGTACTGTCAGCCCGTGGACATGTATGTTCACGTCCTCACTAACTGAAGGTGGACACACAATAAATTTAGAAAAATACAGAAAAAAATACAAAAGTAGTACAAATCTTCATCACAGTATGACTGCAAAGGTGTTTTGAAGAGATTATGAATGGGGTGCTATATCCAATCAGTAGTGTGTGATGTATCCATCCTGCTTTTGCCATTTCCAGTGAAAACAGTAGCTATGTAACTGTGGCTAGGAACAGTTAACTTAACATTTTTCATGACAAGAAAATTAGGACCAATAGGGGAGAAGACACCAGAACGAATTGAAATGCTAAAGAAATCTGATATCGGCAGAAGTTTGGAACCAGATCAGGATTGTCCACTTCCTTGAAAAACTTTACCATTTATCAGTCTCACTTATTTGGGTATCATTATTCCTTATAGGACAGGTTCAGACCTTATAATGCAATGCTCTTATGTTAAAAGAGCCAGTCCCTACTCAGTTACTCCAGTCCATGCAGCTTGGGCAACTGTATCCAAAAATAAGTTAGTTAGAAAAGAGTGAAATAAGGCGTTCTAATAACTACAAGTTGAAAGCGAGTGATTTTATCCACCATGGCAGGTCCTACTCTACCTGGACAGGCCGCCCAATAGTCGAGCCTCTGTATGGGAGTGATTCCTCTCTATAGGGTGACAACACTATAAAAGCCTAGGGGACAAAATGTACGGTTCTTTGGAGTGCAAAAACATCCTCCTAAGTTCAGCTGAAGCTGATATTCCATAAATGAATACAGTAACTACATTTTGTCATGTAAGTGCTGTTTTAAAATAGACTAGAGCTACTTGATGTAAACTCTGTCATCACAACAAATTTGTCATGACGCTCATTACATCTTTAAACCTGGCAGCATATGTAGAGGCAGGGTGTCTTTTGCAAACTTAGTGTCTGCATGAGGCCACCTCTGTGGCACGCAGTCACAGCTGGAGGACAGATTGACAGTGATGCCTGCGGACAGAGAACTCCCCACTACACCTTCACTGTTTCTCTCTTTTGTCACTTACTCCTTCCTCCCTGTGTCTCCATATTTTCTCTCTCATTATGACTAAAGGCAGATCTTTCCCTGTGCTTTCATTCATCTCAATGGGTTTCAGTCTTTTCTTTTTCTCTCTTCCTCTCCCTCCACATCATCCTGACGCCGACTGTGTCGAGACAAGAACACCTCCAACCTCTGTTTCTTTCTTTTTTGGACTCCTGTTTTGCTCACTCTGTTCTTCCCTGAGGGTTGTGTGTCAGGAGCTGCCTGAGGTAGCTCCCTGCCTCCCTGTTTTCCTCCCTCACTTCCTCCCCCCTTCCCTTCCCCTTCTCCCTCCTCCCTCCATTTTCCTCACTATTCCATCCTATCCCCACAGGATTCCCGGGCCTTAATTATTCATTGTAATTTGTAGATTAATTCTGCATGGCTACCTCCCTCCTCACATGCACTCACACACACACACACACACACACACACACACACACACACTAATTCCTTCGTCTCTCTGTCTCTTCATTTCTTACTTCGCTCCACCCCAGGCACCCCCCTGCTTCTTACCTCCCCCTTCTCTTCATCCTGCTTTTTGTATCTCCCATATTCTCTCTTTCCTCTCCTCCCATCTACACTGTGCTTCCTTCTTCCTTCCTTTCTTTCTTCTCTTCTCTCCTCCATCTATGGCCTACATCCACTTTCCATTTTTCCACCTGTTCTGTTACTTACTGCATTGGTCTTTTGCTCTCTTTGCACCTTATCTTTTTTTCTTTTTTTCGCTCTGTCCGTTTCTCTCAGCCCTCCCCTCTGGATCTATACTAGTCTCTGGTTTTCTCTTTCTTTCTCTACCTATACACCCTCTCCTCCTCGCTCCCTCCCTCGTTCTCCTCTCCTCTCCCTCCCGGTGACAGGTTCCATTATCATGTTTCTCACGGCTCGCCTGCTCTCCTCCTGATGGATGACCTCACACGAATATTAATTTACTGTAGCATTAACAATATCACATCTTATTCTACACTTCCCTCTCCTCCCCCCACTTCCGTCTCGTTCTCCCTCCCTCTCTACCTGCTCTACCCTCTAAACACCCTTCAGCCACTTCTCTCATTTTCTTTTGTCACTTCTCTCCCCCTCATGTCTTCATCTCTCTCAGCACTTTTGGCTAAAGTTAGCGCTGCTCATTCCAAGTACATTCCTTCACATTATTGCATATACTACTCAAAAAGACAATAAAATACCGTTACCTTTGGAGCAATTCTATTAACTCACTGCAGCTTATCATCTTTCCATTTTGAATCCAAATGCAATCTTTGCACGAACACAAACCTACAGTATATGTACACTGCAGGAATACAACATTAAATTGAGTGGCATTTACTGAGGCCCCATGGGATCTTTTTTTTCCGAAGTCAAATGTTGAGGCAATTTGCATAATTCATGCAGCGCATCATGACACGCAATGCATAATGAAAATGCTGAGTGAAAGGTGCTCGCACGATATATAGATCGTCAGCGTGAACAGAAAAGCTGTTGACATGAGAGGAGGTGGAGGGAAGTAGAGGAGGAAGGATGTGGGAAAGATGAGTGCTGACGAATGTGAGGAGAACAGGCCGCCGGCTCTGGCCTCTCGTTGCTCATGCTTCTCTGTCCACTGCTTTCTCACGCCATCTCCTCTCTCCCTTCTGCCACTTTTCCCCTTCTTTCTTAGTCCACTTTTCCGCTCTCACATCACATCCATTTCTCACTCTCTTCTCTCCCTCTCCGCTCTCCAAATCCCACTTTTTTATCCCATCATCTTTCTCCCAGTCTTGAAAGGCTCATGTACAGAGGATTTATCATCACCTGTCTGAGTTCATTTGATCAGCAGGACTCTTCATGGGGTTTGGCTGCTGCTGCTCTGGAGCCAGTCTGATGTATCCTGCCTCACAGACACAGATAAATACTATATGATCTTTGCAGATTAGGCCTATTATCTGGCTCATTTGGGTCAGTGCTATGCTGGGAATTTACTGAGGTCAATAAACACCTAAGTAATTAGGTGGGAATTGTCACGCCCTAAACAGGTGTAATAGAATGAAAAGTGAGTATGACTGTGTGTGCTTTAATAGACACAAAATGTACATTAAAAGGTGCAAAATCTGTGCAGTGGTCTACATGCTTCTGCACTGCATGGCCTACTTGAAACGAGATTTTGGCGAATTTTACGTAGAAATTACAAGCAAGGATAAATAATGTTTGAGTGCTAGAAATTTCTAACTTTTAGAACTAACATGTAGCAAGGTGCAGACCGGTGTGAGCCAATGCAAATCCGTTCAAAATTAAAATAAAATTTGTAAGAACATAAGACACGTGTTAGTTAGATTCTCTGCCTCAAAAGTAATAAAAAAGAAGAAACTTCAATATATTCCCTTCTCCCAAAGATATTAGGAAGAAAGGCGGCGGCGTAATGAAAAAGTCACCTTGATCATTTTTGGATAATTTTATTTCAAACTAATGGACAGACAAATCTACTGACCCATTACGGTGTGAAACCTTCATCACAGCATTCTGTATATGACTTTTTAAAGGGCACGTCGTGCAATCAACAATCATCCATTCTAAAAAATAAAAATATCGTCAGTTATTTCCTGTTTCTTAATCGCAGCCCATCCCATATGTACAGCTGATTGAGAGCTCTCTCTGAGAGTCTGTGTTTTGAGTAATAAGGACATAGTGTTGATTTTAAATCCCTGCAGGGCAGTTTAATCCCAACTCTAAAATAATTAATGTTAGGTATTTAGATGATAATACAATGAGCCATATATACATCTACCACAAAGTAAAATGTCAATAAAATTCAGACACAAGGACCACACACACACACACACACACACACACACACACACACACACACACACACACACACACACATACATACATGCAAACAAACCCATTGAAGGTTTTGGCTACTTCTAGAAAATGGGGCATCATTTCCCTGGATTCCCTTTTCATTCACCTCTTATTTACAGTGTGTGTGACAGTTCTAGTGATGACCTTTCAAGCCAGTGAATTAACTGTGGAAGATTACAAAGGATTAAGGAGACAATGGACAGCAAACATGACAGTTTGATGGAAAAAAGCAGGCAACAAACTGTTTATTTGTAAGAAAACGAGAAGCTAAAATAATAGGACTAATGTGTGTGTGTGTGTGTGTGTGCGCGTGTGTGCGCGTGTGTGCGCGTGTGTGCGTGTGTGTGTGTGTGTGTGCAAGAAGAATGAAAAGAAGTGGAAGCCTGACAGATGAGAAGGCCATCCTGTTAGAATATCAAAAGGTTTCTGTATAAATGCTATAGTAAAGATACGGTATAGTGTGTATTCCATAGGAGGCAAAACTAAAAGATGCATGAAACGGAGCCACAACAATGGAAATAGATCGTGTTGTTATGCTTCCACGCCAGCGACAGCCAGAGGCGTTATGTTTTCGGGTTGTCTGTGTGTCCGTCCCAATCTCATGAACGCTGTAGCTCAGGGACGCCTTGAGGGAGTTTCTTCAAATTTGGCAGAACGTTCACTTGGACTCAAGGATGAACAAATTAGAATTTGGTGGTCAAAGTCAAGGTCACTGTGAACTCACAAAACATGTTTTTGGCCATAACTCAAGAATTCATACATTTATTATGACACAATTTAACACAAATGTCTAATAGGATAAAATATTAACATTTTATATCCAAAACATAAAAGGTCAACAGACAAAACTGTCCATTAGGCTCAGACAGTGTAGGGGATGGAGAAGCAAAATTAGACCTGAGTCAGCTGTTAGAATTTTAAAGAGTTTCCTCTTTTGTTGTGCTGTGACGTTGAGCCCATGAACATCCATGGCTTATGGGAAATGGTGTTCTTAAAAGGCATCTAAAACATATTGAAAAAACAATGTTACTCGATCGTTTTTCAAAGAACTGCCATAGCTAACTGTCTACAACACATCAAGCTTGTCACATAACATACTGTTGAGTTTGGCTCTCTTCCAAGGCTGGAGTTTTAGTTATTAGCATGGTTACAATTGTGAATGGGATTTTGAATGAATTATTAGTCATATTATTATAACAAACGGCATGAAGACCAAGGGAACAAATACCTACTTTACACTGATGATTAAACCTAAAACCTCATCGCCTCCATCCTACACTTTCTTACCGAAGTTTGCTTTCTTGTCATTTATCAGCACTTACAAAAAAAGGTCTTGTAACTTGTTGTTTGAAGGACATTAGCTCTTATGCTTCTTTCTGCATGCTGTATAATGCCAAGGACAATGTCTGTAGTGTTAATGCAGGATAGATCCAGGACTAATGATTGAGTACCTCTATGATTGCCACTGTATCTCTTTTGTCCTCCGTGTGAAAACCTTTTCTGCATCCTTGACTGACTATTCTCCTGCCGGCCTTAAAGCACTGGAGGTGGTGCATTGTATTGTAATTTATGACCAAAGTGCAGGCAAAGCTCAGTGCTGTTGTGAAGTCACTGATCCCAAGAAAGAAACTCAATTAAAGTTAAACCAGGTATGTTTTGTTTTTGTATCACTACATTTGATTACCTCCCTCTTTCATTTGTTTTTGCTGTGTATCTTGTCAGTCCACTGAAGGGAGTTCATCATCAAAACTAATTTTGCTCTTGTAGTGTGTTAAATTCTTGAATGCACTGACTGAAGCAGTGCTTAAGTGAAAGCAGGTGCAATAGGCTCAGATGAGTGAGAGTAATTTGAAAGTTACGTTAGAACCAGTGGGTTGTTGGCTGAGCTCCTGTTTCTTCCGACTATAGGCTCAGACAGCAGACAAACACACTTACAGGCTGACACACTAGCAGTTTACACACACACACACACACACACACACACACACACACACACACACACACAATATGCAAAGACTGTGCATGCTCATTTGCTCCACTGTTTGCTTCCTCTAAGTTAGAGTGGCTCAGAGGAACAGTCTAAAATAAATCATACAGCTCAAACACAACTGTACAAGCTAATCATGTGTGCAGCATCAGATATGTGCCTCATGACACAAACATGTAAAGTAGCTGCAAAAATCTGACACACACACATACACACACACACACACACACACACGCGGCAGCAGACCGCGAGTTAACTGTTTTGGCCTCAAGCGAAAACCTTTTACCTCTCCTACCTCCCTGAACACTCAGCAGATAGATAGAGTGCATCTTCTCCTCTCCGTTCACTCTGTGTGACAGACTCAGACTGGGGAGAGTAACTTACACCAACTCTTCTTGGTAGAACACAGTCAGGTGGAAGGTAAAGACTCTTGTGTCCACTGGGAACTGGTTTCATTTCAACAGTCTCCAAAGAAAAGGATGCACTGCTGTTACTGACAGCATAGGGACCTTAGCCTGACTGAGACTGGGGAAATATACTAGCACACTTAAATGCCCCTTTTTCTCCAGTTCAGTACAGTACTTTAGGGATAGATAGCAGGGATATGTCTCAGGACATAACTTCCCATGCTTACTTAAAATGGAAGCAGACCAAGAATAGCCTTATACTGTAGATATGAGTATGCCAGTGGTTAAGTCAATGGGTGGACAGAGCAGATCACCCAACCTGGGCGTACAAGTGTGATAAACATCAGTGCTCCATGGTAGATAGTATCCAATGTGTGTAGGCATTGTAAAGATACATGCACATTACCATAGTCCAGCACAGACACAAAGGTGGCGGCAACAAGTCTCCTACACATATTCTTACATTTTAAAAAAAAAGGAAAAATAATTTCCCAACTCATTGAGGTGCTGTAGTTTTGAGCAAACATTAATCAAGCAGGAGTAAATGTTGTATTTGTAGGGGACTGTTTTTAGGAAATTTAGTGAGAATTTCCTGCAGCAGTAAAGTATGCTCAGGTTCATCATAATGAAGAAACATGTCACTCAGTGCAATGATGAGCCTCAAGCAGAAACAAGTGCTACTCATTAGTAGAATCAACATGGTTTTGGTCTTTTCACAGGATTGATTGACAATAAGTTTTTTTTCCTCACTTCCCATAACCACACAGAACATAAAACACATTTTAGGAGTTCAAATGATCTCCTCCTTGAAAAAAAAAATCTTGGTATTTTTCTGTCAAAAAATTTTAAAAAATAATAACATTAAGGCTAAGTGTTTTCAACATGTAGTGGAACATAAATGTTTGATATCCAGCTGACACATTTAGAGAGAAGGTACCATCTGCTGGGTACACACCTTTTTTTGTAAGTTCACAGATCTTGAAAAAACTGTGTGATTCACTGAGGAAAACTGAGAACAAGTTGCTATGAAACAGCCACTCAGCACACACACGCACTCACACACACACACACACACACACACACACACACACATTAGTCTTTCTATAGTTGTGAGGAGGGCCATAACGCGTTCCCTAGCCCCCTACCCTAACTAGATTTTTATCCCCAACCATTAAAAACCATTAAACAGCCTTTTGAAGGTGTGAGGAGCGGCCAAAATGTCCTCACAATGATGGCCTCACACAAAAAAATATGTCCGCACAACCATAGAAGGACATGTACACACACACACATAGGACACACATAGAGCACACAGCACTTCTTTTTGGCTGACAAGATCACCCAGGACTGACACAGTGGTAATGGCCACTCACAGCCATTACTCCTCGAAACTTTGGCGAGAACAAACGGGATGATAAAAACATAAGGGCAATAGAAAACCTGCGAGAGTGTGGGCAGGAAGAGAGAATGTAATACTGATATATTTTCCAAATCGATTGATGCCTGAGTAAATGTCCAATTAATCTGCTTTATGATAGCAGGATGAGCTCTGTGGGATGAAATATGTATGAGGGTCCTTCAGACGGCTCTGTGTTTAAAAATTCTTTTCATCCTACGTCCCGAGGAAGTGTGTCAGATTAGAGCGTGTGTGCGCCTATGTGCGTATGTGTGTGCTCGTGTGTGTACTTCATACCTCCCGCCCAGACCTCTAGGAAGCTCTCACTCAGGAATACAAGCTCAGAGGGGAATGGGCTTCGTTCCCGCTAACGGGCATAAACATAACACATGCATAAACGGGCACATCAAGCTTGTGAGTTATCCATCTTCAGAAATCATACAAACTCACACTGACAGACAGAAACGCAAAACATATGCTCAAGTTCCTCAAACACTTACATCTCATGTACAGTATCTGTAGACGAGAAAGGTTACCCGCTGACACACACCACACTCAAAACGACACAGAAGCAAACACACACGTCTGAGCAGTTGCAGTGTCTCAGGCCGAGGGATCACTCCATCTTGATTTCATCTAAAGCCAATAATGGGACAGGATCCAGACTCTGCGTGGGCGGGGTGATCATTATGTTTAGTTACACCACACCACTATCTCCCTCTGAGTTATATTGAAGTAATGTGGCTGTTGAGGTTTTGTACTGTGTATGTGTGTGGCTCGTATGCATGCAGTGTCTGTGTGTGTGTATGTGTGTGTGTGTAAACAGGTTTTTACCATTGAGTTTATGGGGGTTGTGTGAGTTTGTATATAAGGGGGCCCACCTTGGGATCAGCGTTGCTGCAGACCAGCTTAGTGAAGCCATAGCAAGAGCAGCACAAGACAAATGAATTCATTACACCAACATAAATGCCACTTGAGGTGAAAATGCCATAATGTGCCACAAATACAGAATGCTTTTTTAACTGTGTAATCTCTTTATACCTGCTTCATATTCACATTACATAATACCCACAGAGCACCAGCTGGAAACACACACTGATTTTCCCTTTCAGATTTTTTTTCTTCCCAAAATTGCATAAAATATGCTTTACCTTATGTTGGTTGTTCCTGCTGAGGCATACTTTGATATATGTGCTTGTGTGTGTGTGTGTGTGTGTGTGTGTGTGTGTGTGTGTGTGTGTGTGTGTGTGTGTGTGTGTGTGTGTGTGTGTGTGTGTGTGTGTGTGCGTGCCCTCAAGGTGTGGGCGTAGTGTGTTCTTAGTTTTGTGTTTTGTGAATGGGATGTACAGGCTGCATTGTGGAGCAGAGCGACCTAATGCTGTGTGTTTCCAAGAGAACATGGACGGTCTGCCAAGACTTAAATAAAGACATAAAGCACGAACAGACGAGAGAGAAAGACAGAGCGATACACACAAAGACAATTCTCTTAGATAAATAGAGATGTATCTCAATAACAGCACTACTGGAAAGCATGATTGTTGAATAACCCGTTAAAGATTTTGAGCAGACTTAAATGCACAAGTTGTAATTACCTTGATTTCTGTGTCTCTTTTTTTTTCTCCAAAAGCAATCATCAAGCTCTAGTAGGAGTGTGTTTTACCGCATGTCACATATTAAAAATACATAATTCTGATTTATTCGTGTCACTCGTTTACTTGCCGATTTATTTGATCGCAGCAGATTTTGACAATATTGAATACTGACTCAATTTACATTTACTTCTGCCTGTCCCGCTGTGTTTCAGCTGAATTAAGTCCATCACTGTGCGATTGTACAACATGGAGATCACGGAGCCAGAACGGCTCAGATTCTCTGATCCTCCTCATCTTCCCTCCATATTTATAAATCCAAGATCAATCTCTGTTTTTTTTCCCCAAGTTCTGCTCTGTAAACATCCACCTGCCCCAGTATTGCTTTTGCGTGTGTGTGTGGGTGTGTGTGTCTCTGTGTGTTTCTGAATTGGAAAAAGCCATGATGTTTGGCATTATGCTTTAATTTCCATATAATTTCCAATAGGCTGCGGGAGAATGCCCAAAATCAGATGGGATGGGAATTTCAGAGGCCCCAGCACATAACAGTTGGAATTTACCATCCGGCTTTTTGGTACACAACAAGCATGCACTTACACACACAGACTCCTTAGACTGCCTCATTCATGGTCTGTCTCTATTGTATTATGCAGGATGGAAACATCTTCAGTATGAGCAGTTAACTTGGCTGCCATGAGAAACATACAAATGTCAGGGATAAAAACAGTTGCTGCTGATATGAAAATAACATGAGCCTTTTTTTTTTTTTCTAAACAAAGAATGTCGAGGAACTATCTTATTTTAGACCCAAAAGAGATTACAGAGCCCAGAAACTAGTGCTGATAGAACGGTCACGACAGAATGCAGTCCTCTAAACGGTGCCTAATTTGAACTGGCTCAATAAGAGCCTTTTCCAATATCTTCCCCACACCTGGGGCCTCTGCTGCCACACCAAAATTACTCTCAGATGCTGCCTAGTAGGCATGCAAAGCACCCTCTCTCAGGCATTCACATAATCACAGAGGCAAACATAAAGACATCTGCACCTATAGGCTGAAAAAAAAAGTTTTATTATTGCCTGATAATACGCGTTGCCATGGGGAGGGATGATTAAAACTGAGGAAAAGGGAGAAGGGCTGTTGTGGGGTTAGTCAGGCGCAGAGGACCATATAAGATATAATGATGATTAGCAGGGGTGAGGGTGAGAGGTGCAGAGGACAGAGGAAAGGTTGAGGAGCGGGAGGAATAAGAAAAAAAAAAAAACATGGACATGTCCTCAAAAGGCTAAACAAAAGTAGAAGCAGGACTTTAATATTCATAACCTGGGAGAAGGCAGGCCTGTCGCTTCCATGTGCACCAGGAAACCAGGAGTGAAGACAGACAGTCAGACACAGGCAAAATGTCAAAAAGCCTGGGAAGATAG
>NW_019525439.1:1404119-1404614 GCF_002814215.2 Seriola lalandi dorsalis
TATATATATATATATACACATACAACTATATATATATATATATATATATATATATATATGTATATATATGTTTCTTTAGTATTTTTTCCCCCTGTGCTTTTTCAGTGGTCTGTCAGTCCCACAGGAAAACAGACAAGCATGAGCCTCTCCACACACAAATAGATTTACTCTTAAAATATGTAACGTTTTCTTACCCAAATTAACTACTAAACTAGGATTTTATTCTGTATGAACTGATTGTTGATTCTATGCTTTGTATTTGGATACAGGACTACTATTTTGCATTCAACCCTGCTGAAAGCTAACCGACAGATTTGAATACAAGTCGTGTTTTTGTGCAACTGTTCAGCATAAAGAAGCTGATTTTAGTCTGAGACTTCTACCTTCTAACTAGACTGTAACTCAGATCTGCTCAAAAACAATAAAGCTTGATTTCAGGTCTAAATAGGGGAAGTCTACCCCCAGTGCATCAGCGTGTTGTGTGGCCGCACTGAC
>NW_019525439.1:1404664-1448728 GCF_002814215.2 Seriola lalandi dorsalis
GGAGGGAAGGATAAGAGAAAGTTGAGAGCGAAAGTGATAAAGGCAGTAAATGAGAAAACGGGAGGGGAATAAAAGTTTGCCGTTAAGTTCGAATATAGGGTGATTTCAAGCTCAATTACAGAACCCATGAAAGTCTGAGCCTTTCACACCCTCCTTCCTCTGTTCTTTCTCTTTTTTAACAACCACTCTTGTTCTCTGTCTTTTCCTTGACTTTCTCTTGTTTCATCTGTTCTGTCTGTTTTCTTACTTTTCCCCGGGAGGGCATCTCTGTCATTGGGAGCCTTCAGGTGAGCAATAGTCTGATGATGATTTCAAGATATTTTCAGAGTGTGAGTAGAGCCAAAACCGAGGCGACAATATCTTTGAATATCAATTCCGATAATGAGATGCGCTTCTCTTGACCTGCAGACACTTCAGTGCAGGTGACTGGCAAAGGAAAGTTAAATCCAGTACTTTCTCTCTTCATATGAGAGTTATAACTCCCAAGTTGTCATTGTGATTTCCGAACTTTTCTCGTGGTGCAACAACAGGGGAGACCGTGAACTTGCCTCAGGGGATGAAAGAAAAGAGGAATGAAGGGGAAAATGGATGTCAGGGTTTGGACTGGACAGAACAGTAGGTCTGAGCAATGGCTGGACAAGAAAGGAAAAATAAATGTCCATGGTGGAAATAAAAAAAGATTTACTTGAAGGTTTTAGGATGTCCGTCCAGGAAACTTGGAAAATACTGTATGTCTGAGGTTAAAGGACCATATCTGGTCAAGTAGCTGTCATTAAACCCACAATACTGTTTCCATTAATTAACTGTCATTTCCAAATGTTAACAAATGCCCCACTTGGATGTGGGAGCTGACAGTAAAAATGATTTGTTTGATCTATCTCCTCCAGCACCAAACCACCCTCCACACAGAGTGCACCAAGGTAATAACCATGCATTATCATTACCAGAAATTAATAGGGCTTTTAATATAGTCATTAAACTCCAGTCTGAAATATAGATGACAGTTGTCAGCCACGATAGTATTCTATTCCAATTCAGGATGCTTTGAAGCTCCTCGGGGTGCCAGAGTTATAGGTGCCACCGGTGCTATCAAGAGCTAACAACATCCTTTGGCATTTACACTTCACTGGTTTCCAAACCATGAGTGCTGAGCTCGCCTGCACGGAGACAACCTATCAGATATGCATTGTCTTTATCACAGCATTTCAAAATGAAGCTTTATGAAAGATTTTTTTTTTTTTTTTCCAAATTGACTTTAACAAAACAGTGATAACCATCTGGAACTCCTTTTTAAATGTTTTTTGGGCATGTTAGACCTTTATTACACCACAGAGAGCAGAGAGTTGACAGTAAATGTGGACTCTGAGACGATTGATGATCCCCACCCAGACTGGAGCGAGGGAAAATATGAGCGGTGCCTAAAACCCTAGCCACGCTAGCAGCATGGCTGTAGGGATAGCAGTGTCTGTCAGTCAGTCCACCACTTTGGTGTAGACTGAAATATCTCAACAACTATGAGATGGATTGGCATGAAATTTTGTACAGACATTCATGTTCCCTAGAGCATGAAGCATAATAACTTTGATGAGCCACTGAATTTTCCTCTAGCATCACTGTGAGGTTCACATTTGTGGCTTTGAGTGAAATGTCTCTTTTCATTTAGCACAATAATAAGGTCAAAATTTCAAAACCAATGTTCGAATGCTAACATGTTAAACTAAAATAGGTATCTTGGTATATTGCTTTACATCAGCATGTAAGCATTATCGTGAGTTTGTTAGCATGCTGATGTAGCATTTAGCTCAAAGCACTGCTGTGCCAAAGCACAGCCTCACCCAGCAGCTAGCATGGCTCTAGACTTCGATAGCCGGTTCAATTTTAGATTTGCTTACAAGTCAGGACAATTCCTTAGATTTGTAACAAAAATCGAATCGAAATTGAAC
Organism: Seriola lalandi dorsalis; assembly: GCF_002814215.2. Taxonomy (NCBI): domain Eukaryota; kingdom Metazoa; phylum Chordata; class Actinopteri; order Carangiformes; family Carangidae; genus Seriola; species Seriola lalandi. Next base: position 1,406,608 of record NW_019525439.1, read on the forward strand.
CTTTTGTCTCTCATTGCTGTTTTTGTTTTAGAAGAAAGCAATGTAATATAATGTTAGCAAACTTCTCATTTTAACGTTTGCTGCACTTTCACTTGGTAAAATGACAAATATCCCAGGCAGCAGATTAAATCAGTTGTAGCTAGTTAATTTGTTACTGGCTGCAATGTGCTTGCTGTCTGGTTAATGTGCTCCCTGCATGCTGTTGTTACAAATTGTTCATTCAAGTTGTTCAAAACTAAGGTGGCTGCACATGTTATTTCAATGTGTTAAATATATTTAGTGAGCATTTTAAATCCACTACTGCTCATCTCATTTTCAGGTTGCAGCAATGGGGTTGTGACCATTAATTAAGCTGCCACTAAAAATTCAAGTTCTGCCTTCTCAGCCAACAAAAGGCAATTACAGATTTTTTGAGTTTGAGTTATTTTTAACTTGAATTACTTGCAAATGTTGAGAGCTGAACCTCATTAGAATTGTCAAGGGATTCAATAAACGGATGCAACACTAGATTCTGATAAAATGCTATCAAACCGCAACTTGTGGAGCCTAAGTTTTATTGCTGTGTATCTTGTCAGTTTGGCTGCTGGTGCTACTGTGTCAGTGTCAGGATTAAAATATTCAGGATCAGGATGAATAACTCCTCCATAACCGTGTTAGACCCGCTCAGAGAAAGCTGCGCTTCAGAAAGACACAAAATATATTTTGACCTTTACATAACAAAGCATGTTGACTAAGAACATATTCTTATCTATAGCAACACCCCGGAGGAGAAGTATGTGGTCAGACAATTACTATTTAAATCATCTCACAGTTCTGTGAAGATGGAGTTTAGTGCTCGGAGGCTGTTTGTCTGATTCACTCCTGACCTTAGCTAAAAACAGCAGAGCCAGTTTGATGATAAAGCTCTGCCATTCCATAATGTTGGTGTCAGTACATTAAAGGTTTGGTTGCCACTGCTGTAGTGTTTCCAAATGTGAACTGGAGATTTTCTTTAGCACATCACGGGGCTTTTTCTTCTGTGAACTAAGCGTTTGCTTTAGTACGAAACATCTTCAGCAATAGTAAGAACAGACAGTGTAATGAACTTGGTTAGCAGAAAAAAAGAAAGTGAAATAAAAAAAACAAACAATCACAAAATAACCATAATAAAAAAAAAGGATATATAAGGATATATGAATAAAGCTCTAACAAGGGCATTTGGGAAGTAGATCAAAAGGTAAATGTACTGCACTTATAAAGCGCTATTCTAGTCTTGGAGACCACTCAAAGTGCTATACAATAATTTCCACATTCACGAACACATATACAAGTATCACACCCATGCAATGATGGAACTACGGTGGCCCTGAGAGCTCAACACTCTGCAACTTGAGAAAACACATGAAAGTAGACAAAACACTAACAAATTCAGAAAACATCTTCATCAATTTGACAACACACGTCCTGCAAATACTTACATAAAACACATAAAAAGTGATGCGGGAACGCCCCGGTGGCTCACCCGGTAGAGCGCATACCATGAAGGTGTAGTCCTAACCGCAACAGCCTGGGTTTAAAACCGTAGCCTTTTGCTGCGTATCATCCCATCTCTCTCTCTCTCTCTCTCTCTCTCTCTCTCTCTCTCTCTCTCTCTCTCTCTCTCTGTCATTGTCAGAATTAAGGCAAAAAATATCTCCAAGAAAATTATGAACCCAGCTGTAACGCATGTGCCCACTTGTTCAATGCTTTTAACTTCAAAAGTCCCAAGGCATTGAACAACAAGTGTGTCCCACTTTTTAGCGTCCCCCGAAAACACCTCCATTGTGTTGTAAGTATTTGCAGCACAGGTGCTGTCAAAATTCTTTCTCTATTCACATGTGTTTTCTTAAGTTGCAGTGCGTTGACCTCTCAGGGCCACCATATAGAACAGCCATCAGATGCAATTTGGGGTACACTTCGACACATGGACGACCCGCTCAACCTCCTGAGCCGCAGCTGCTCAAAAATGCTTGATAATATTTGCTTGCTCAAAGTGAGAAAACTCACATTGAAGGAAAGAAAACCATAGCCAGTGTATTCACATAAAGGACTTACCATACTCTGAACAGCATGCTGTAAAATACCACCTGTCTTTATCTGACGAGTACATAGGATGTAATCCTGTTGCCACGCTTCACATGCACAAATCTCAAATCTAATCTCTTTGATGTGGGCGATAATGCCTTACACCACTTTCCTCTGAGATTTAATGTCATTATCTTGTTCATGTACATTAGACAGGATTGCGTGTCCTCAGGATGATGTCAAAATATGAAAAAAAAAAAATCTATTCGCTCCATGTTATCACCTAATGATCGTACCCTGTTATCACATAATGATTCTTATCTTGAGCCCTCTCTTCTGACGGCAGTTATTGTGTCACTGTTTGTGTATATGTGTGTGTGTGCTGCAGCTCTCTTCCAGTTAATGACCTCACTTCCTTTTTAATATCTCGTCTGTTTTAACTGCCACCACTGATGAGTTGATGCCAATTAAGTTCAATTAGGTTTGAGCTTGGATTCATGTGTCATAGTGGCAACGGTCTCCAGTGAATTTTGTATATTCAGGAATCATCAGGCGTAGCTCTGGACGGTGTGTGAACACCACGGCTTCACTGTGCGGACACGGGTCCCTGGGGCGAACGTTAAGCTAGCTGTTAATGGTCAGTAAATCCCTCCAAACCTCAGGCTTTGCACTTGTTAAAGCACAATGTCTTGTTTTTTAGGATGTGGTGTATGGGTGTGGAGGCTTTGGAGTAGTTTAAAGCTACTTTTGACAGAGCTGTTTTGAGTCAGTAATTAAATGACTAATGGGATTAATTAATTTTGTTATCAACTAATTAGTAGTTACTTTCTCAATTTTTCGAGTAACGCTGGCAGCATGTCACAGAGATATCACAGAGCTGGCCACAGAGTTTAAAGGACACTCACTCACACACACACACACACACACACACACACACACACACACAAAAACAACAACACACAATTGTGTTGAAAGATGTATTTTTCTGTTTCCAGTACGAGAAATCATGGCGGTGTTGTGGATGGAAGTGTCGGGTGATGTATCTTCTCTCTCAGGTGTATTATTTGGATGGAATTAAACCCAGTCTCCTCCACAACTGAGATTACAGAGAAATAGCAGACACAGTGTAGCTAATGACCTCTATCTATCTACCTGTCTGTCTGTCTCTCTTCTCTTCCTCCCTCCTCCTGTCACCATTCTGATTGGTTGAGGACTGCTGACATCATAAACTACTTTCCTCTATTGTCTCCTCCAGGCTTCAGCTCAATAACAATGTCTGTCAACACTGCACACAATCGATCAGTCTATCACTCACCCGAACAGCCGATCGCGCTCACATTACTCCGAACATATTTCATTCAAATGCCAAACAAACAGCGCTCTTCACAGTCAGTGACAGACAGGATGCAGAGTTTCACGCAGGGCACCCCGCAGAGGCCTGACTTACAGGACAGCCTCCCTGACAGCGGGGGTTGTGGCGGATTTTCCATGAAATAGAAAGTCTGCAGGATTGTGGATTGGTGGCTGGATTTTGGTTTTGGCTCATTATAACATGCATGCAAAGACGTGGGAGTGATGTCCTTGGTTTTAAGACGAATGGTACACGTTGAGTGGGATTTTTTTTTTTTTCCTTCTTTTGTGTTTATATCACATTCTCTAACCTGACATGCCAGATGGTTTGTTGTTGAAATCTAGTTAGCATGTCGGTAGATTCTGTCTGTCTTTGTAAGGAACATTTGCGCAGAAATACCAGAACAGTCACTCCTCTGTAGCTGCCAGTAGTTCCTCCTTCGTAGGATGCGGATTGGGTTAAACCTCTGTGGTTCGGCCACAAGCAAATCACTTGGATCCTGGCTAGATTGCTTCTCACTTGTGAGAAATTCAGCTGCCTCTGAGGGTGAACTACTCTCCTTTTTCTTTCATTTTTTTCATTTTTTTCCTGAAACAAAAGAAACAAATACATAAACATTTAAAAAATTATGCATGGTTATCAAAGGCTGGTCCCATTTGTTCCTCTTTAGTCCATTTCACTGTAATTCACTGTAAGTTACAATGAGAAAGAAATAGACTAGTGTTACTAAATATTGATTGAGTTAAGATAATGGTTCTCAAGCTTTAGGAGCCCTCAGGGGGGACTATGGAGGTCACACATGGCTTAAAGAAAGTGAAAACATGTGTTTTAAATACACACATTTATGCTGATCACATGGCAATAATGGAAATTTGGTGCCTTTAGGCTTTTTCGAATAATTAATGAAGTGAAAACTGCCTGAAAGGGGGAAATAAAAATCATTTGCATTCTTGTGTTCTTGCAGCAAGAGGTCGGGTGTGAGTATTACTTTGTCTGGGGTCACCTGTTGAGGTCGTGCAAACCCATTAGATAACAGAGGAAATAGTCCATTGACAAATTTGTTTTCACTGCAAGAATATCCTGCGGGCTGGATTTTTTTTCGTGTCAACTCGGGGACCCTGTTTTGAGGGTTGTACGATCCTGGATTTCGAATATCAGCACTTGAATTAGTTGTTTCTTTTGGTCTTACATGGATACGCACTTGAATGCAACACATAAGCGTCAAACATGCCTGGAGACATAATATTTGCACACACACCTAACCTTTCTATATAGACATTGTGACTCGTGGTTTTAATGAGGACTCGAGGCTGCTCAGTTACGTTGTCTGAGGTCTTCTGGAGAGCTGATTAGTGTTTCACTTCTACCCACAGCTGAATTAATTCAATGATGGTCTGAATTCATTATTTTCCAATCCTGGAAATTTCACTATCACACCCACGTGAGAGAAAGCTTAGATTTATGCAGAACATATTCTCTCCACGTCTTCTCAAAACAGTGGGCTCATTCATTTTATTTGCAACATGAGAAAATTATGTATAAAATAGATTGTTAAGACGCTGGAAGGCTAAAACTAAATGTATTTCATAAATAGGGCAGGCAGGGGAAATGCTTTATCACAGATTTGTGACACCCAGTTACATCGATTTCTTTCCTGCAATGCCACCTTTATAACATCTATAATCAACCTTATTTATTGTAGCTGACAGTGCATCATTTCCAAGTCTTCGTTTGGTCAGGTGCACAGAACAAAGACGAGGCTTCAGGTTGAAACAACACATCGGTCTTCTGGGAAATTGTGTGTTTGCATGTGTGTACACGCATAAATGGGCTAACTTTGTTTGTTTGGACACGCATCTTACTTGCATATCTTTTTGTTTTTCGTTAATGCATGTCTGTGTCAGTGTGTGAATGTGAGTCCCGGTGAATAATCAGGCAAACAAGAGGTGACGCCGCCATGTTAGATACTATACTGAATATTGGCATAATTTTCATGCTAAGCGACCTGAGAGGCTGCTCCTTGGTTCAGCTCCAAGTGATCTCTGGTGCGTTTTGTTTGTGGTGTGAAAAGAAAATGAACTGAACCACGGGACGTGATGTTTACAGATTCTGATCTTAATATGAATTTAAAAGCTGAACTACTATTAAACCCATCTGCTCATCATGAATTGTCAAGGAGGTGATCTGTGTAAGAATTGTATATATTCACACAAGATTATTTGCAGACCATGGGTGCACAATTTTCCGTGGTACATCAGAAAGTGAAAAGCCACTCATACAGAGGGCTGTTGTGCTTCCATCTGTGTATATTAAGTGGAATATAGCACCCACACAGTAACTGGTCCCTGAAATATGGTACAAAATACCTTTTTTTTTTTTCCTGTTTCTGTCTCTTTGCCTATAATTCCAGTTGCAGTCTCGACTCTCTGGGATGGTCTTTGTGAGACCAGAGAACATGCAGTAAATGAACACATTACAGGAGGTTCAGTAAAGTGCTGCATGACCTGCTGACAGTCATCGCATCTTGATTCTCCACATGCTGGATGAAAGTCACCACTTATGTCCAGTGAAGAAGTCATCTGTCACACCATAAAACTTCATGTTTACACCTCTTTGTTAGTTAAAAAGACAGGTGAACATGAAACAGACAACAACTAAAAGGCAACAGTATATAGTGTGGACCAAATGAACCGTGCTGAAATCAGGTCCAAATTAATTCTGAAATCTATATGAAATATTGTATCTCTGTACTGCAGTGGTTGAGGAAAAGAACACCAAACCAGTGCAGGAGTGTATGTGTGGTGTGTTAGGATTCTCAAGGGAATAAATGGACTAAATGACAGTCTGCATTAATGCTGCATACTGCCTCAAACTACATGCGGCCATTCTCTGCATTGAGGCTCATCAATAGCAATTTCCTTGAACACAGAAAGGCAGGAAGGACTTTTTGCTGCAAAACATGCGCAGACACACACACACACACACACACACACACACACACACACACACACACACACACACACACACACACACACTAGCATTGATCAGAGCACTCTGTAGTACTTGTCCAACATGATGACAGAAAAAATGGATGATCCCTTCAGACACACACACACACACACACACACACACACATACAATGACAGACCCCTCAGTCTCCACAGTGCCCTACTGGAAATCATTCATGATTGGCTCCTATTGTTAAAGGCTGTGTCAAGCACCAGCCTGTGAGCTGTAAGGTGATGAATAGCAAAATAAACAGATATTTACCCCCTGATAGCTCCTTTTCAATTAAAAGGAAACATTCAGGATTCTCATCAGCACCAATATCTGTTTGTGCCATTAGCAGAGGTGGTGAAATGCTGTTCATAAAAGTGGAGGAGCGCTACCTAGAAATTTATTATTGTCGACAATTAGAAACATGATTAAAATAATCTTTTTTTCAGACTCAAAACAGTTCAATTATAGTTAGTTAGTATAGCAAAAGTGAAGACCACATGTCCTGAGTAGCATTTACCAATAGTGCCATCACTCAAAGAGAGCAATGAATAACCCTTGTTTTTTTCACCATTGCCACTTAGAAGAGAAACAGACGTGTCATTAGCTGTCGTCCCCATTACCTGTGATGTGAAATGATGCCACACTCGTTACTTTTGACCATCATGAAGGCCCTGAAATGATAAAATGTCAGGAGTGTTTGCTGCTTGTCATAGAAGACTTCAGCATTTAGTGATAGCAAACTGTGTGAACATCTGAAAGCCCAATGTGTTTCTAGTTTACTCACAGCATACAGCTCTATAGGTTTGTGAGAGCTACTGTATCAAAATGGACAACAGACATTTTGATTTTGACCTTCAGTATAAAATCAAAGCAGAAACAGGATTCAGATCATGATCCAGATCGTGGACTGTGATTCTACTCAAAAAGATTGTCATTTGGTCTTTTGGCCGGATGCTCAACCTCAGGGGAAAACAGATGTATTTTACTGTCACTCCATGCGCGCGTATGCATAAATGGGGAAAATACTCTCATTTAAACACAATAATTACTTGTTTAATTAGTTAAAAACTGCAATACATGTGCTGTTCAGCATGATATATATATTAAGGCAGCAGTGTCACTGCAAGCTGTTTTTAATGGATTTTTGAAAACAACAGGAGAACACAACTGGAAGAATGAGGCTGCAGTAGCGCAGCAAGTAGAAGACTTTTCATTAGCAATAATGACAACAGGAAAAAAAGCAAAATTACAGCAGCTGTTATCCTTTAAATCCTTTGAATAAACATTGGCAGGAGGTTGTGATGAGAGCGAACTGCCTGATGAAGGCAAAGAGGATAGTTGAGTGTAGGGGGTGGGTTCCACTTAAAGTACCTGTGATGGTGTTGGTCACGTGTGAAACCTTGCTAATGGTATTCAGCCCAGTGATCAGCCCCAGCAGGACCCCTGCTGCTGTGTGTGTCTTTTTTCAGCCTGTCGTCCCAGCTCGCTCATGAATAATTTCTGATAGATCCCATAAAATCACATCTTTAGAATCACAGATTAATTCACCAGGGGCTGAGGGTGATAGGAGACAGAAAAAAAGGGAATGAGACCCTGACCCCCCCTCCCCACCTGTGTGTGAGTGTCTTTTGATTTGTCTTTGTTACCACCTTCATATCACCTCACTTCAGATTTTGAGCCATCAGCATGGTTTCTAAAATGAAATTTAAAGTCCTGAAGCTGTATGCACTCCAAAAGACTATGCCAGAAAATAAACAGGAAGTAACACATTAGCAGTGCAGGATGGGGGATGTTGGTTTAATAAAAAGGAAATTGACACAAGATTGTTTCTTTATTTTTACAGCCAGCTTCAATCTTACAGGGGGCAAGTGTGTATTCCTCGAATGACAGATTTCGACAGTAGTAGAATTTTAGAGGAAAATTTAAAAGGAAACTTTGTTTTACTACATTTTTTTTTTTTTTTTTTTATAAATATGGTTTTCATTTTAGTTTAGTTATGTGGCATTGTGCTCAGCAAAGTATTTTCTGAAATGTTACTAAAAAAAGAAAGAAAGCTAACATTAAAATTACAACCTAAAAATGTCCATTCTAAACATCCAGTACAACTTATTAGCATCCCAACTTCCTGGTTCAACTTCAACCCACTTGCAGTGATTGTGCAAACTCACTGTTTTCCTGTGTGATGAGGGATCATAAGAGTCATTACAGCTGTGCACACTTTCAGTTTTCCCTCCAAATAAAGTGGCAGCTAATTATGTCAACATTTGTCGCCCTTTGGACCTTTTTTTTTTTTTTTTTTTTTTAAATCTATGATGCTGTGTTGCAAGACTTCAGAGGTTAATTTGTTCCCTATAGTGTTATCATAACAACTGGGGGGTGGGTGAGGGCTTGGGGTGTGTGAAGCCTAGATTAAATATTCCAATGATGATCCACTGTGTTGACCCCTCACAGGAGCAGCCGAAAGACAACAACAACATTATCATAACTGATAGAACCAATACATTACCAAGCATCCATAACACATTTCTTACCACCACCCAGAATCTCTTGGTTTTTCCCTCTGCTCCCATCGACCTTTGTCCTGCAGAATAAATCAATACATTTACATCCTTGAATTTAATGGCAAAATCGGCATGTGCACTTATTTGAAATTGGGGCGAAAGTAATTTCTGTGACAGCTGTGTATTTATAGTACCTTTCAGCAACCCCATCTCATCCAGCTCTCACTCTCTCCTGCTATTTGTGCCCTCATGATGTGAGCGAGCGCTCTCTGTATGGCCTGCTCTCACGCTCCTATCAGCAGAGAGGGTCTGCTCGCATGCTGGTACAGATGTACCTGAAATTTGAGGAGGGGCATTTGGGTGCATCTTTTCATGAAACTGCTTTTCATGACACATTTCTTTTTTGTTTTTAATGACCGTCACATTCATGGAGGTAACAGCCGGCAGGCACCACACTGTCACAGACCATATTCCAGGAGGGATTTAAGAGGAGATTAAAGTTAGCTGGCATCTGATGATTGCACAATGTATCACCCACACCGTTCCCTTTTTCACAAGGGGGTTGTGTAAAAATATTTTGTGTTTGCAGTATCATTCAGCAGAAAACAGGACGTAACATTTATACCATCCTTGTTAAATGTGACTGATTTAAATTTAAGAGGCATTGTTCATTTATGAATGAATATAATGCCTTTCCTGTGAGCTGAAATCATAACTGTATACAAGCAGAAACTATGTGTAACAGACACAAATATGTTTAAAGTGCAGGTTCTGAGGTGTGTTATTCCAACTGTGAAGGAGACTCTTTGAATTTGATGAAGCTTCTGTTGTTTGTCACCCTACTCAGTCTGTTGAGAATCTGAATAAACTCAATAGGGTAGTTCAGCACATCTGTTCAGGAAGAACTCACAATGTAGAGTAAACAAACCTCTGACAAAATGATCCGAAAACTGCTACAATTATATGCTAATTTTACTATTCGTTTGCTTTGTTTTTTATTTGCTTCTGCTTTTGTCCCACACAGGTTGTGAATTTATTTGCGGTGGTGGGTGGCGAGCTCCAAGGTCCAACATGTTGACAGTCTGCTGCAAAACAACACTGCATTTACAACAGACTTCTAAGGGAATGGGTGTCACCTTTTTCCATATCTACATTACCTCACATTAAACCATTCAAACTGACATTTACATCGCAGTGACTTGGATTTCCACAGTTTTAAAAGAAAGACAATTAATCTAAAATCATAAGATAGCACAGGTTAATATATTTACTTGAGCTGCCAAATAAATATTGGAAAGACTAATTATAGAGAAGTTGTTTTCCCCAGTTTAATTAAAAAAGAAAAAACTCAGTTTGCAAAGGTCAACAAAAGCATCAAGTTAAAAAAAAAAAAAAAACAGCAAAAAAACAACATTGAAAATATATTTTCCGTGATAGGAACTACTTTGTAAGTTTTTGCAGTATGAATTTGGGGGATCAGTGTTGGTACGCTGAAAATATTCTCAGATGAGTTTCAAGTGGTTAAATTTGAAAACTAGATTTTGGGTAAGAGGATATTAGGCATCATTTTTAAAAGATTAGAATAAATAAATGAATGTAACTGACATAAGTAAACTATAAATAAGGAAAGAAATAAAAAATAAAAATAGAAAGTATAAAAATCTTGAGCTTGAAGCTACCTGCAGAAGTCATCACGCTGAAACACACTGTAAGTGCATGGTCCTTGATTCTTGGTTCTGTTCTCCATTTGTTTGTAGATTTATTGAATTTGTCTTTTTTCTTTTCTCTAATTCCTCCCTCACCTTGGGTGTCAATTATATCCCAAAGACACCTCTCTCTCTTTTCTCTCTTTTTTGTGAAACAAGCTGCTGATAAAACATTTAACAGTGTCAATAAGTCTCTCAAAGTTTTCTCAACTGAACATTGGTATGCAGAGTTTTCCTGGGAAAAGACTGATTTTTGGATCTAGATATTAAAGGTCCCATATTGTATACATGTAGATTTCCATGTCTTTTTTTATTATAAAGCAGGTCTAGGTTCTGTATTCATACTGTGAAAGTATGAAAGCACTCAGTCCACAGAGAAATGCACACACCCTGTATTCAGAAACCGAGCCTTAAAACGAGCCGTCAGGACTTCTGTAACTTTGTGATGTCACCACAAAGCAGTTATTGCTCTCAGCCATGCCCTAAGCTCAGCCCATCTGGACCCACAGTCCAGCCTTGCAGGATTTGTTTTTTTTTTTGTGTTTACCTGAAATCTGCTATATTTTTATTTGATTACTCAGAAAACAGTCAGAGCTTCTCCTCTGATTGGCTCACTGACCTGTTGTTACTAGAGCTCCAGAGAGAAGCCTGAGAGAGGAGATGTAAAACTACATTGAGATGGTTTTTGGTTCTTAAAACCACAAATATATCTTCTTATGGATATCAAAACTTCAAACACAACACCTGAAAAGTGTAAAATATGAGACATTTAAGATACATTTACACCCTGTATCTGGATAAGATACACATTAGTATAAAAATTACTAGACTGTGCACTGTTGAGTGGTTCTGTAGCTTAAGACTTACATAATACCCAATCCAATCTGCAGCAATGGGTCATGAGAAAAAAAACAGAAAAAGAGCATATTAGGTCTATTTCCCACAACTGCTCCTGCCGAGGGGGCAGTTCATTAGTGTTACAAACTTGAGAACAAATATGGCAACAAATTAGTCAATAACAAATGTCTATATTTCTTCCCCTGCCCCCGTTGTGACCCTTCTGCTGCAGATTTATGTATCATTGACAGCCTTCTCTCCTCACTGCGACAACAGACTGACAAGGCATCAATCTCTGCTCCCTAACTGAACGCTGCGGCACAGAACACCCACAGAGACGCCAGATGATCGATATTCAGAATACATTCTACCTTCCACTTCCTAAAGGCACCATGGGAGAGAGAGAGGGAATGGAGAGCAGACACACACTCACAGTCACAGTTACACACACACACACACACACACACACACACACATATACATGGCACCATAGTTAGGGCGGGCAGTGCAGTTGACATGTCAGCGTGCAGCAGGCAGGCGGCAGTGAGCAAAACCCCCTGTGGTGAAACCTTAAAGTGTCATTAGCTTCCTCTGTTGCAGACACCACCTGCTTGGCTGCCATTCCGTATCTTACATACTTACACCGCACCCTTGAATAAGAAATGAAAGCATACAAAATGACTTAGGCTTACCTAAATTTCCTTTATTTTTGGCAAATCTGTGAGTGTCACTGAGCAAATGCCAAACTTGTCTCTATAGCAGCTCTCTTCCTGCCTGGCTGCTGTTCAGTACTGTTTAAAAATGGAAAAAAAGGAAATAAAATTAATATCTTAAACATAAGAATAAAAGTGACCAAAACACACAAACACCTATCCCAAAATCATACAAAGTAACAGTGGTTAACAAAAAGTTTTATCTTTGAAACTGGTATTACAGTTTATAATTATTATTCTTGCTTACAGTATGTGATGCGCCACTTTTCCAGTCTGAAAACTTTTTCAACTTATGCAGGTTATATGTTTGAAGTGCACTCTCTTTCACCCCTGCACTATCACTCTTCAGTTAAAAAATAGACAATTGGTAAAGCCTTCTCTACTATTCCTTCCCCTCGCACTGTTGTGCAAGAGTTGAATTTCTGCATACTTGATCACTGTGTCATCACAGATGGAAAGCTGACTCCGATGCACTGGCATCTTCCTCAACTCTTCTACTTTTATACTCAGCACCAGCTCATAAATGTTTTTTTCTTTGTTATGCTCCATTTTTGCTCACTGTGATGGAGAAGGTTACTTACAGGCTATGACTCAGTCACCCACCAAATCCAGCTGAAAAAGCAACAAAAGGAAAAAAAACTGTCTGAAATCTTACATAGGATTTAATGAGATAGCTTTAATTAGACAAATCATCATTACAATCATCTTCTCCAAAAGTAATAAAAACATTGTGACAGTGACTCCCACAAGGGGTCACTAGATAAATCTGAGGGGTTGCAAGATGATTAACATGACAGGAAGTAGAAAAGTTTGTTGCTTGTTTTTTCTCTTCCCTAAACTTTTGTCTAGTTTTTGTCTTTGGCTTTCTGAAAGATGTCTCCACTCTCTTTTTTGGTTCAACTGGCCACAGCTGGTGATGAGGGCTTACAAGCAGATATTGATTCATTTTAATGGGTCACAAGCCAAAAAGGCTGGGAACCATTGCCTTAGCATCTTGTGCAGCAATTGATTACACTAAAAATATTTGTGACATAGATGTCACAACTCCATTTGTAATTTCTGTCATTTCTCTCCTCATTCCAGCAAGGTCAGATCAAGTATGGAGCTCTGTGTCTCGCTTCTCAGACGCAGATCCTCGCCTCAAACAGATTTTCTCTCACAACATCCACTACATGTAGTTGTCAGTGGTAGAAGAAATATTCATCATGTACTTTATTAAGTAGAAATTCCACAATATAAAAGCATAGTAGTACATGTAAAAATCCTCCACACAAAATCTTATTCCATAAATATACAGAAATCACCAAAATTTAGATAAAGTATTGAAAGTAACTTCAGGTGCCAACCACTGTAGAGGAGAATATTATTAAAAAGGGATAATAGTACAATATTAGTATAAATTAATTTAACACACTTCCATACAGTGTTCAGCAAATGCGCTAAGTTAAATTCCACCAGTGGTGGTTAAAGTAGACTAGTTAATTGTTAAAGAAAAAATGGTATTCATAATTTCCAGACAACCACTTTAAGCAAAACAGTGATGTGGCATGACTGTTCTCTTTGTCGTCTTGGTTCTCTCTTCTCTCTTCTTCTTCTCTCTCTTTCTTTTTCTTTTTCTTTCTCAGCTTCCGCGTTTTCCCCTCGAGCACTATAGATCATCTCTTCTCTCTTCCTTTGATCCTAACAAACCACATCTGGAATAATTCCCATGACAGGAAAGCACGGAAGCTGGTGTGACGCCACCGTACACTTGTCTCTGAGGAATTTGCTGAGTAAATGTCACCCTGGGCACATACGTACACACAGGCGGTACACATACATATACACACACATGAACGCTAAGTCAGCCTACCCCTGCCTCACCTCCCTGTCATCCTACTTCATAATAGCCACAGTACATGATGGGTTTAGAAACGCTGCTGTCTGAGCTAGAAGAATAATCCTAGTAATAATCCAAACGGTGCAAACAGACATGGTAAAGGTGACTCTGTTGAGTCTGTGCTGGCTGCAAGAAGAAAGTTAGCTTTGAGGTGCTTTTAGTTAAAGGGCCCAGGACCATTGAAACCACAGGGACCAGTCAAAGACCAGTTAAATAAATGCTGCTACTCCCAGTGGCTGGTTGCCTGGGTACCATCCTAAATCCAAATTCAAATCCCAGCAGGGTCAAGAGGATTGAGCACTGGTTTTGTGCAAACAGCAATTGACAGGGCAGAGCCCCTGATGAGAAAATAATCCTAACTTTGTCCTCAATCTCAAACAAAACAATCCCACCAACAAAAATATTTCTTTCTCATAAAAAAGTAACCCAACAGACCAACGGACTAACCCTTTATGGCCATGCTCACAGCTCTGTGGTGCTACTTAGGCACAGTGGTGCTTTGAGCTGAATGGTAACATAAGCATAACAATAACTGGTCTCATGCCAAAAACAAATGCATAAAAATCAAGAAATAATAAGAACGATATCCAAAATATTGGAAATTAATTGAAAAAATGTTCAAAACAAAAAAGAAAAAAAAACACAACAGCTCACCCACAAAAATGTCTCCCATACTGAATCCAACCAAAGAAGAATCCACAGCCGACAACAAGGCAAAGACGTCTTTTATGTTTCTCGGTATTTTCCTCGATAGTCAGCTGGATTTCTTGCAAACGAGAAATCCATCTCGCCAGGCTGTACCACAGTGGCTGTTGAGGGTGGAACTGCTTGCAGCTATGGGGAAGCGACTGTTTTGGTATTATGTGCAATTTTTTCTAACAAAGATGGCACGAATCATCCACCAACACGCTAACTTAAGTTCCTCAGACTCCGGCTTGTTGTTGTATTGTGTTTTCTCTTACACGCTCCCCTACTACGTCATATGATGGATAGATGGTTCATCCAATCACCTGCCAATTATTATTTTGAAAGTGCCTGCCCTTTTCCAAAGTTCACAACGAAACAGAGTAACAAACTATCAGTCGCTTCAGGTTACTAACTAGTTAGTTGAGTGAATATTCTTTTGGAATTGCTCCTACACGCTCCAAAGCAACCGCTAAACTCAAATTTAAAGCGACAATATCAGATAGCTGTGGTTTTATAATAGAGATGTTTGCTGAAAGGCTACTGTAAATTCAGATCCAGATTTCACAAACCCGGCTGTTCTTGTTCTTATCTTGTTCTTGCTCTCAGGTAAGAAACAAAAACTCTTGTTGACCGTGCTGGTAAAAACTCCGGAGGTGCCTCATGACTTCATGATACTTGTGGAACTTCACAGAGAGAGAGAGAGAGAGAGAGAGAGAGAAAGAAGAAGAGCTACAAAGAGGAAAAGTGAGGGTGTGTTTGTGTATGTGTCCAAGCTTGGGCAGTAGCCAAATTAAGTGAAGTGGTATTATATATGAATAAAAGGCGGTAATATAAGCTCTGATACACAACGGCCTTTCTTTCTGTTGCATGAGCCAACGTAGGCTGTCCTCCTTTCTTGCTCTGTGTTTATGGAGCTGGTTATCAGATATGAACCAGCCCTCTTATCATATTGCATGTCTCCAGGCTGTGAGTGGGTTCGCTCAAACTTTCCCTAAACGATTGAAACAGAACAGAAACTTTTAGTCCTCAAGACTGGTTGCCCGCTGTATGAACCCCAAATGCTCAAATCCCATTTCTGCAGTGTGGAGAAACGGAAAAAATGGAGGGAAGGAGACGAGCGCAGGGGAAGAGGGGGAAGAAAAGATGCTGGAGGAGGAAGAGGAGGGGGATTGCATGCTCAGTTGTCTTAGCAGATAAGAAATAAGCTCATATAGCTTGAAATCTCCCTGGATGGGCTTTCAACAAGGTGCATAAGCAGATATAAATATATTAATGGGAGCAGCCTCCACATTTATTAAAAAGGGGATCCGACACATTTCTGTGGTGCACAGGATGGCACCCTGAGGGGTAATGAATGACACTGTGATTCATCTGGTTTTTGTGTGTTTGCGCGTGTGTGTGTGTTCGGTATAACTCTTTAAGACATGCAGACATCTGTGAGCTGTCATGGAGTTTGTGTGTCAGTCTGAGATGGGCCAGATGTTTTGCCGCATCCATTCTATCTGGCTGATCTTATCAGTAGTTCACTCTCTTGTTGTCATGTCATGGTCCCAGCGCATCCGTTTAATTAATACCCAACATTCATTGGCAAACAAAATCAAAGTCAAGTAAAGCATGCAGACATTACTTTGGGTTTCTCGTCCCCTTTTGTCTTGCCTCATTGTTTCCTTTCAGCTTCTCACATCCCCCTCCTTATGCAGGTTTTCATATTTCTTTTTCAGCCTGCCTATAGGTTCCTATATTATTCATGAACTCCATATTGTTTTTGGCTGATGCTGAATGCATGTTTTCCCTCCTATATTACCTACAGCACCACCATACATTCTCCTCTCCAAAGACTCATCCACAATTTAGCAGGGCTAAACTTCAGGATTACTGTAGGTTACTGCATTAAAAATGTATTTTCATTCCACTTTAATCCTATCATATAGTAGGCCTATACCTAGTGACAATATGGGAGAGAGAAAGGAGGGGGGTCGCTGTGACAAAGGCGGTGAACCGAACTTAATCCTAGCCAGCTGATACGAGCACCTTCCATGTATTCACTTCTGTTCTCTGGCTTTTTGCCCACTTATCCAGACAGGTAATCTCTGCTCAGGAAAGGTTTCCTACGTACACATCAGTGCTGAAGCTTTCTTACTAATTCTTGGTTTGGGTAAAGGTTTGCTGGTGCAAGCAATATTGTAGTGGCAATGATGGGAAAGGTACTCAAAAGTAAAAGTGGGGAAAAAAAAAAAAAAAATGCAAAAGTTCAAATCAAATTAGATAAAATGTACTCATGTATCAAAAGTAAAAGGTTCTCATTGTGAATGAGGGTCCCTGTGTCCCTGAATGAATAATAGCAGAGACATCATAAGAGAGACACAAACCACTCAAAGAATCTTGAATATAAAAGTCAATAGATGGCTGTTGTATGACACACAAACTACCAAAACAATTGTGTTGTTGCAATGACATGAGTGAAACTTTAGTAGGAGAAGTATAACCTGTGGAGAAAAAGTTTTTAAAACCTTATTTTGGGGCAAAGTCACCAAGTGTTTTTTTTTTGTTTTTTTTTAATCAGATTTGACTGGTGAGTTTGTGCATGTAGTTTTTATGTCCTGGTGACCATTCATTCAGATAGGAGCCTGGTCTTGTTAGCCTGAAATAACTGCCCAGGGACATTGCCAAGATGGTTGTCAAGATGGCTGCCAAGTGGCGAGACTTGTTTATAATAACCCCTGAGTGTTTGATTGATTAACAGGTAAGTCCTGGAAATGACCCAAATCGGATTTAATGAGATAATTAACCTTCCAAAAAAGGTGCTAAATGAAAAAAAACACCCAAAGTTGGACATATAAGGTTTTGGAGTCCCATTTAGACTATAAAGTATTGTATGTTTAAATTTCAGTGATTTCCATTCCTTCAGATCAGTCTTAGCATTACATTTTCAACTTCCTGTTGAGAAATTTTTAAAAACCTTTTGGAAAATATAAAAAATGGATTGTATCATCAATTTGAAGTTCAGGGAGACTTGACATTTTGAGGAATACTATATATATTTTTTTTTACCTGTGTTCAGTTTAAAATCTTAACCTACCAAGTAACTGATAACTAACAGCTGGAAAAAATAATATATTAGAGGACCCCAACTCTGGAGAAAAACACCAGCATCAGTCAATTCAGCAAATGGCCAATATCGACATCCAGTATGTTTATGCTCAAGTGACAAACCCCTGCAGCAGCTATAAGAATTATGATTCTTGTCCTTAGGGAGCAAAAGAGGAAACAGTGTGACATAGTGAGCCAAAAGATCCATAGAGGAAGGAGGTCAGGGTGAATAGACGGGTCACAAAACGTCAGACTTTGACACAGGAGGCTGTTGTTTTCTTCCTGTTCCCTGCTGCTAACATTTCGTTTCTTTTCACCATGACCGTGATCTTTCCCTAAAACCAAGCTATTATTGTGCCTATTCTGACCAAAACTAAACTAGAGTGGTATCAGATCAGAGAACAGTTTTGTATTTGCTGATTTGTTTTGGAAAGCACTGATATTGCTCTGGGGGCATCAGGCCAGAAAACGCTAATAAGATATTCTGAAGGGCAGGTACAAACATTGTATTTTGTTGATTAATTTGGATTACTTGTTAAATACTTCCCCCTGAAACGTGGAGTGAAAAATAAAAACATTCCCGACAGTACTCAAGGAACATGTCAAACCTGTGCTTAGAGTTTCCACTTCTGTGTATTGTTGACTGCAGACCTTTGTCCTTTAATGAACACTCTCTGTATATGTACCAGTGGTTCTTAACAAGTACTGTAAGTGATTGTGAAGAAGTAGCTCTCCTGACATGTACTCTGTACTACACCGCTGGCTGTACGCTTCTCAAAGCACTTCATTTATTTGACTTTAATGTCTTTTCGGTAGAAGCGGACAGATAAATATGTTGTCACAGACACATGACAAGTTAACAAGAATTAATTTTGGTCTTGAGACTTGGTGTAAAAGCAAAAGAGAATCTGTAAGCAGGAACAGTATTTGCAGTGTTAGCTTGTTTTACATCTGCACTTGCACCGTGGTGAGGGGCTTTGCTCATGACACATATTTACCTTGTCGTGTTCCTTAATTTGTTGTGATTGACACTGCCGATTCTCTCTCTGTCCTAACAGCGGCCTTCTCTATTTCATCAGATATTTCCTCCGAGTGATGGGAGGAAGAATGTCCGCTTGTCTTTGAAAAGTTAAACTTGACTTCTCCACTTTCTGTTAGTTTCCTCTGCTATTTTCCCACAGCTGTTTTCCTGCCAATCTCTTTCCCCCTTCTCTCTGGCTCTTGCCATCATCCACCCTGATATTATAAGTCCCACATTTCTGTGCCAAGTAATCTACCTCATCAAATGTGATGATATGCAAATGGCTTGATGATAACATAACGGCAATCAGTGGGGCCCTTTTTAGCCATCTTAGTGGATCTAAAAATGGCTGCCAACCTTGTCACATGCTGTCGAAATGACACTAAAGCCAGGCATTAGTGACTCATTATGCGTCGCGTAATTATGACTCAACATTCAGCATACACTTATAAGATGGGTATAATGCATGTCATTCCTGTCCTGTAGAAACCTTGTATTTCTAGATGGTTCCCATTAACCTTTAGCATGGACCCCCATTAGTCGTTGGTCACTTTTTAGAATAAATTCATGTTCTATTTTATTAAAGAAACAACAACATGGAAAAAACATGGAGAAGTGAGGTTTTCCACAAGCCACCAAACATGTAATTAAAGGCACCATTTATGCAGGGTTCATGCATGAATCACTTTCTATTAGTCACCAACAATGTCTTACTGATACGGTCTTTGTGAGCAGGGTCAGTGTCAGTTCCAAGGGTCAAGTTAATTATCCCACACTCACCGTCTGATTTTCATCCATGCTTAACCTTTGGCTTTCCTCTTGACCTCGAGGACCTCTTACGTACCCCGAGTTTTTGCTGTGTGTGTTTGTATACTCGTGAGCCCATTTCTGTGTGTTAACGTGTGGGTGGGTGTGTATGTGTGTGTGTGCGTGCTAAAGACCTGTCTGCGCACCAGACACTGAAGCAGTTTCATTAGGATTGCAAGTTCCCAGGAGGGGGGCATGTGAATAATTACCAATTAGACTGTTGTCAAGAGTCAGTGGTGGTGCAGCGCTGTGGCAGTCATGGAAGGTTAGTTTGGGTGTGTGCATGCCTACGTACTTGTTTGACATGACTATGAGTGTGTATATGTGTGTGTGCGCGTGGTTTTCTGATTGCACTCCCCAAGCAGTGGAGCGTGTGGTCGTGGCTGTTAAAAACAGAACATTGTTTAATCTAATGCTTCAGTCACTTGCTGGGGTTCTTGTCAGCTTTGTCAGCTAATTATAAAGTAGCCACATGGATTACACACTCTTAGTCTCTCATTTTTTTGATATTATACCCTCCCTCCACACATACACACACACACACACACACACACACACACACACACACACACACACACACACACACACACACACAAACACACTTCTGTGTTTTCTCTGTAAGAGGTGACACGGTGGAGTGAAAGACATGTTGACACCTCATTGAATAGCTGAGTGTTTTTAGATTGCGTTGTGTGGCGTTGTTTTTATGATTTTTAAAAGCTTATTTGTCTGCCGTTCCTGCACAAGAACCCGTCAGGAACAACCTGACCTTTTTCAATAAATACCCAGCTCTCTGAGACGTACAGTGGTTTTATGTATTTCTGAAAGCATTCTGGTACGTGTCATATTTTTTGCTTGCGCTGAGTTCATATACGTCATTGTGCGCGTGTTGAGCTGAAAATAGTACTTTTCTTCCTCTTAATTCCTGGAACAGCTTTATTTGCTGTTGCCGTTTGCTGTTTATATACTATTTTCACCCTTTATCGCAGTTTTTGTTGGCCTCTTTGCCTGGGTTTTATTCTCTGTGTCTGTATTTGCTGTTTTATTAGTATCTTATTTAATGAGTCTCTTGTAGTTTCATTTTATTGTAAAGCACATTGTAATGCTGTTAAGAAAGGTGCTATAAAAATACATTTTACTGTTAGTGATCTTCCTTTTTGGAGACTTTTAAGCTTTAAATTTTATTGCAACGTGAATCAGATAAACCATAATCATAAAACCAATCTCATAATAGCTCAAGATTAGAGATAGAAAAGATATAAGGGATTTTTTGTGTGTTTATCCTACTTTGACTTGCAGTACAATATTTCCCTGTTAAAGGCCTCATCATCATGTCATGGTATGTTGTTCTTTTATGTGAATGATTCATAACAACAAAAAAAGAAATGACAGACAGATTATGGCTTTGCTAACAAACAGGTTGATGAAAGAGGGCGACGTATCCTTCTACAGGCTCCTTTATTCTCCCAGGATTCACCTGCGTGGGAAAAAAAAGAAGATGGAGGAGGGCGATATTTCAGTACAGTATGGTCAAACTCGCCTCGCTGCCTCGCTCACTCCACACTTTTCATCTTCTTTTTTTTCCCTCCTATTTCCCTCGTTTTTCATTCTGCATGGCTCGTTCCGTGACAGGGTGAGATGGGATGGGATGATAGGAAAAGAGGCGAGGTGGTTGGGTGATGGGTTGCATTGTCAACTCTCTATCTCTCCCTCCTCTTCTCACCTTGTTCTGCTTACCGTTTTCTTGGATCTCTCTCTCCGCGCCTTTTGTCTTCCTCTTCATCTTTTTTTTACCTACAGCTACACTGCTTCCTGCCTCTCTCCTGTTCTTTTGTTTCTCTTCCTACATCTTTCACTTCCTGTCTTGCCTGCCCTGCCCCAGGAGATGAGGAGTGTTTCAAAGAGGCAGGACATAGAGAAAGAGAAAGAAAAAGGCAGACGCTTTTCTGTGGCTCGGACTATCATAAAACGTTACAATATATCTCAATCTGCTCCTCTATTTTTAATTTTCTCTATCTCTGAGTTTCTCTCGCACTCTCCCCTTTGACTTTGTCTGCCTCTGATTTTTATCCTGTTGTTCCTTCAGTTTCACAAGTCACTCTTCCATCTGTTTTTTGCCACCTTTACCTCCCACACTAAGAAATGAGTGCTTAGCCACAGAGAGAGACATGTACATCAGGAAAGACATGACATTTCATCTCTTTCTCCATCCTCGTGTCTCTTTTTGTCATGTCTTTCTAATTCTCCCATGAGCAGCTCCCTGTACCGATGCACCCACCCACCCTTTCTCTCCTATGGTAAGCAACAAACAACACCCTGCCTGGGGTTCAAAAACAACCATGAAAGAAGGGCTGGATATTTGAAATTTCTAGCCATGCTGGTGGCATGGCTCGATGGCAGTTTGTTACTCAGTCGCTCCATCACTTTCTGTCCAGACCGAAATTCTGTATCTCTGTATACTGTGCATAGATTACCATGAAATTTAGGACATTCATGGCTGCCAGTAAGATAAAACTGATTTTATTGATCCTTTTTCCTGTAGTGCCACCTTGTTTTTAGTGAAATGTAAGAGCAACTATTGATAGATAGATTGTCATAAACTTTGGTACAGATGTGATGTGTCCCCTAATGACTTGATTTGTCCTCTTGTGCTACCAGCTTTTCAAATTTTGACTTTTGTCCAATACTTTGGTTTATGACCAACTATTTGCAAAGCTAAAGGCATTCAGCCTTAGCTGTACTTTGTGCGTAGCTCTAGTTAGCAAATGTTAAAATGCACACATGCAAACCATTATACCTGCTAAACATCTGCATGTTACCATTGTCATTATGAGCATGTTAGCAAGCTTATGGTAGTCATTTAGCTTAGCACTACTGAGTACAACCTCACATAGCCGCTAGCATGGCTGTAGACTCCTGGTCAACACTAGTAACGGATACTTTGAAATTCTAAACATGTTCTTTCTACAGAAAACTTAAAAAAACAAAGAAGCCAAAGTTCTTTTATGTTAAATCTCATGTAATCACAAGTAACATTTAACAAAACAAACGCAACACATACAGACTAATTCCTCAACACTGAATGAAATATGTAAAGAAAATACATCCTCAGTAAGAAATGTTAAAATAATTGAAATAATTAAAAGAGATTATTCAAAAACTTTTTTTTAAAGAAATCTTTTTCCAGAAGCGATTTAAAGGAAGATACTTATTTTGCAAGTCTGAGTTCATCGGACATCATCTGTCCCCTTCAGTCTTACATCTACCAACAAGTTCCTGTCTGAGGACCTCAGACTACATGCATGCTGATAAGGGGCAAGTAGAAATAGAAGTCTGGGGTTTGGCCATGAAGTGCTTTAAAAGTAGAATCTTAAAATCGATTCTGTAATAAACTGGTAGACAACACAGACACATTAACAGGATAGTGATATGATATCTTTTGTCTCTTTAGTTGTACAATAACTATGCATAATAAAATAATCTAAAAAAGAAAATTTTTTAATTTGTTTGAAAGAATATTAGGGCCATGGATGAGAAAAAAAATGAGAGGGGGGATGATTTTTTTCATTATGCACTTCAAGAAAAAAAGTTGAAATGTTTCAAGAATAAAGTCATTTTCCGTGCCTCTGTCAGCGCACAGTGGCTCCAGGCATCCTCCCAAGCGTACAATGGATGTGATGAAGTAGTCTGCTATTACTTCGGGGTCGTTGTTTGATCTGTAGGCCTCCATCCACACTACATACCGACTAAAACCATCAATACAACCATTGATAGCAATACCGCACGGCTTAAGCTTATCGTACAAATGCATGAGCCGCAGCGCGTTGGGACCTTTGTTGCGGTAGTTCCTGCGTCTCAGACGCCTCACCTGCCTGAGCTCCACAGCTTCAGGATCAAACAACGTGATCAGTTGTCTCATTGTGTCTTGTGATAGAACATATCCCCTCTGAATTGAACGCAGCTGTAACCAACGATATCCTTGCATTTGTCCATTACCTGCTATTTCAGTTTGCACGAACGCGGCCGTCTCTTCCATGTTTGTGTGTTTTTTCCTTCTGAACAGAAGCAGTTTTCTCTTCAAAGTCCTAATGCTGACAACGACACTGCACTTATGATCCAAATTTCATTGTTGCTAAAGCCGATTCTGAAGTACAATTTCATCAGTTCATCTATACAAGGCATTTTGTAGAGGCAGTCAATGTGCTGTTTGATATCGTCTCAAAAGCTCGACTTTAATCTCGAAATGTCAAGTTTATTCTCCACATTTCGACTTTACACTTCGAAGTGCATGATGAAAAAACATCTTCCTCCGCTCATTTTTTTTTCTCATCCATGGCCCTAATACTCCTTAGGACATTTGAAATCAGGAAGTGATCATGGATTTTATGAAAAAATATACTGAACAAGCACGTGATGCTACTGTTTTGTGCTCTGCACTTTTCAATGCTGAGCGCTACGGACGCATTTCAGTCTTTTCTAAGATGTTGTGAGGTCTGATACTCGGCCTTGATGTGATACCTGAACAGAGACATAAACACAAACAGTGAGAGAGAGGGAGACTGCCAGGGACGTCTTGACATAATCAAATGAAAAAGTCATTTTCATTTGATGAGCAGTCTTCCTCAATCTCTCAAACAATTACAAAAAAATTCCCCTGTGAGAAAAACACACTCAGACTTGATCTTTATTATGTGTTGTCAGGCTGCATGTGTGTGTGTGTGTGTGTATTCTATGTATAAGTTAAAGACAGTACCTTGCTGCAGTGTTGCTCATCAAGATGTGAAATTGTGTGTGAGAAAGAAACTGATGAGTTTGGTTATGTGTGTGCTTACATGTGTGAGAATTGTGTGTGTGTGTGTGTGTGTGTGTGTGTGTGTGTGTGTGTGTGTGTGTGTGTGTGTGTGTGGGAGAGATTTCCCCTGTTGGCTGAGCATGTCAGCCCTGTCAGGAGATGAACTCATCTCCCAGCCTCACGCCACCGGCTGCTGCTGTTCTCTTCCAACTCCTCCCTCACGCATCTTCACTCTTCCTCCAAAGCTCTTGTATGTCCATCAAACAGAGAGAGAGGGAGAAGAGGAGGAGGAAGAAGAAACTCACACGCAGTCACATATACAAACTAAACTACCCACACACAAACACACATCGCATGATACCAACTCAGCTGGAACTCACCGCGCTTCCAATCCTGTTTATCCCACAAATCAAACATAGAAACAGTGAAAATCTGAGTGGGCGTGTGTGTGTGTGGTGGAGATAAAACGCGGTTCTTGAATTCTCATCAGGAGATTTACAAAGTGGTTCAGGGAATTGCAGATTAACATTTCCCAGATTAGTGCACAGCAGTAGGTTACTGTGACTTAAGTGCAAACCCCATCATGACTCGTCACCAGAACAATTTGAGTAGACCCAGTGACCCAGTCCTCTGCTTATGTGTCTCTTCCATTCACTCTCTTTTACCGCTGCGTCTCTGTGTGTAATGAAACGAGAGATTCTGACGACACCCTCATGACACAGATGAGCACAAGAGCATCCTCATGTCTCCAGTAGATCATGTACCCCACAACTTCAAGTTAACTTTTTAGAGGGACATCATCCAAATACGACCTTAATGATTAAAAAGCTAGCTCTTTTTAAAAAAAATTTTTTATTATACAATAAGATAAGGAAATCTAATGAACTCCACATAACCACTGCTAATTCTCAATTCGAAACTTTTGACGACATGCCTACCAGCACAGCTTGGTGTAAAACACTGCATCTGTCAAAATTACCTACAACGAACTCAGGGATGAATATTTATGAAGGAGGTGAATTTTCTAAAAACTAGACACATCCACTTGTCCCTCTAGATTTCAGTATACTCAGTCTTGTTTTTATTTTCTGATGTCCTACATGATTTTTTTTTTTATTTGTGTGTGTGTGTGCATGTGTCTGTAAGTAATTGCAAAAAGTGATGTTGTGCTTCAGTGTTAGTTCAGTACAAGGAAAAAACAGAACTGACTGAACCCAGTGACCGTCCCAAAGTCCTCTTTCATTTAACGATTCCTCTACTGGATTTAGGGGCTGTCACTATCAATTAACTTTCCTCACATCAGTCACAGCTGGAGAGGAACAAAAGGTTGGCTAAGGGGAGGGTGTGTGTGTGTGTGTGTGTGTGTGGGGGGGGGGGGGGGGGGGGGGTAGATCGTGTGGTTGAAAATGAGGGAGGAAAAACAGAGGAAGGGAAACTGAAGGAGAGGAAAAGACAAGTGATATATATATACACACATATAAACGCGTACACTTAAGGCTGACTGCTACAGCGCCGCAGATTGCGATGGCGGCGGTGGCGGTGGCAGTGGGGGGGTGGGTTGTATAATTTGATTTGGATTTAGTGTTGCTTGGAAGAATGACACAAATTCTACAGGGATTAATCCGGCTTTAATTCAATCTGTCCGCCGCAGCCTGAAATAGCCCTGCTCCGGTCCTGCTGTTCCTCTGTGGAATCACAGCTGCACCTGGCATGGGGTCCAGAGGCCGCGCGTGTAGGTGTGTGTTTGTATGTGTGTGTAAGTGTCTGAGCATAAGATAAATGCTATTGCGTTTAAGTGTTGTTAATTGTGTGTGGATTTGTGCGTGTTTGCAAGTACTTTATCTGTGTGAGGAAAAGTGTTAGTGTGTGTTTCTGTGGTGACAACAGAGAGAAACAGACAATAAGCTGCCTGTGTTTGCACTATGAGTGCACTTAAAAGCTACTGCAGACTACAAGACTGTCAGCAGTCCCAGAGTTGTGACACTATTCACACTACAAGAGATTTTGTTTTTTTGTCCCTGTTGATGTTGTAACAAGATCAGCGAGGCAAATTATCACTAATATCACATCAATATTCACAGAAAATATGTGACAAGTCACTGTTTGAGTGTTTATATTAACTTCCTCACTTCCTGCTGTCTTCTCATTGGTTATTGCTCATCATTCTGTCATCAAACCCTCCTCCAAGGTGCTGCAAGAGCATCTTTGTTCTATGAGTTCGATAAAACTGTGTAATGTCAAGGACAGCTTAGACCAGGTAAACTGTGGTAAAAGTCATGTTATAAATAAAGACACAGAAAAAAAAATGTAGAGTTTACATATGTAATTTTGGCACTGAGGTGTGTGCATGTGTCTCTAAGTTTGCTGTAGTACATTAGCCCTGTAGCCTTCTTTCCGATGTCACGTTCAGCCAACGGGAAAAGTATAAGACTCTCTTCAATCCTCTCTCACACATACACATACAAACTGCTCTCTCCCAACATCTGCCTCATCAGTGCCGATTGGCTCGTTGCCTACAAGCAATCTACAGTTCAACGCAGTTGTGTCTTAAAGGGATCGTTGTCTGGTGATTTGGAGTCCACATCTGATGTTAAAACACTCCTCATCATAACTGCTGTGGTCTCTTTACATCTGCACCAAAGACCTATGAAGGTAACAGCATTGAGAGCATTTCTGAGTCTGGACCATTTAAATGTTGTGACCAGGAGAAACCTTGTAAAATATGATGTTGCACAGATCCTGAGTCTTATTAAACAAAACACTGAAGGGATAAAATCAACATGAATGGCCTGCATGTGCTTTAATAGCACTGAACAGAACAGACGAACATTGTTGCTTTTCACACAGCCTTTAAAATAAGGAGGCCAAAGCTTCAAAACTCAAAAGCAGATGCATTTTAGTTTTCAGCATGTCTTGCCTTCTTTAGGATTAGCCTGATATGTCAAAACTTATAAGTCGGCATCGTCACCCCCCCAAAAATGTGATTCTACTTGTCTGAGAAGGCTTGACGGTAATTACTTAACAAACACTGTCAGAATCAAAATCAGAATCTGCTTACAGCCGAGAATGTCCACTCACAGAAGAAATTTGCCACTGAGCGCCCGATAATCAGCCAACGAGAGGCGGCCCTTGAACGCCACACCAGATGACTACTGGATAATAAATGGGTGACAGATGACAATATAAGAGTATGATATATAGCCTGGATACCACTACCAATGACTCAGTAAGAGATGGATGGATAGAAGAGGATATGTGACTAGAAACAGATATGAGCAATGCAGAGGGTGTATAGATGTGAGATTTTAAAATACACACATCTGTGTTGAGCCCAGCAGGGATGGTAGGAGGCGTAGAAGGAGAAATCAATA
The DNA here is from genome assembly GCF_002814215.2 of Seriola lalandi dorsalis. Lineage (NCBI taxonomy): Eukaryota > Metazoa > Chordata > Actinopteri > Carangiformes > Carangidae > Seriola > Seriola lalandi. Next base: position 1,434,406 of record NW_019525439.1, read on the forward strand.
CATGGAAACATGGAAGAATGAGCGAGTAGGTTGCAGATAAGGGTTAGGGTTATGAGGTGAGAGGTCAAGCTTAGCATTAGAGGCGCCCTGTGGATGGTGACCCTGTCTTCTAGAAATGACATCATTGAAATAGTAGTAGTATGTACCGCTAACTGTTTTGAGGCAATTGTAACTACTGCTGAGAATAATTTTCAGCAGCAATGTTTTCTTTTTCTAGTGTAGAAGTGTCCGTTATTGTGGCCATACATATTATAATGTCAGCTGTCCAATACAAGGTAAATGTGTTTTCAGTGAATGTTTTGAGGATATGTTCACTATAAACATTTTGTAACTCGGATCCAAAAAAAAAAAAAAGGTTTCTTCATGATAAAAAATATATATGAACATAATTTCTATGAGGCAGGATTGCACATGTACGATACAGTGCACAATGCAATGCAAACTATAAAAGAGAAAGAAGGGGAAGACAAAACATTAGATTAATGTTTTTAAAAAAAATGTAATTTCAACTTTTTTTAAATTTCTCAAACTATCCTGTTGGTTGCAAGCTAAGCCTGGATTTTATGTTGTCAAATATGATTGTATATGAAACTGGCATTTAGCATAAACATTTAAGAGCCATGTTTGTCAAATGAAAAAGGGGCCAATGTACAGTCACCATAATGTGCGGGGTTCAGATAATTCCACAAAAATGATTTAATTTGGGAGGAAGTGTGTTTTTATGAGAAACACTGAATGTAAACATAATTGGGTTTGTTCCAAGAGACAATATCACGGCACCTTTAATATAAATAAAGGGTCAACCACTTTAAGTCAAATGCCTTTAGAGAAAACATAGTTTCACCACCGTAAGTTTAATAAGTGTTAGCAAAATTTACCTGATGCACTACAGTAAAAGGGTCTTTAATACTTTAATATTTTGTTCTATCACAGATCAAAAGGATTCATGCGGAAAAACAAACACTGACCCAGATTCTTAATGGTCCTTTTTAATTCCCACTGGGACCACTCATGCTAAAAATATTTATACTCGCTGTAATGCAAGGTGCTTTGGGTAAAAGCCTACACTAAATAGCTGATATTATATTGCATTACTCACATTTGGATTCACCACTGCTGCCACAAATTAGGACACTCATTATGACTCATTAGGGATGAGCCTCACTCTCTGGTGCCAGAGGCCTCATTTATAAAGATGAACCTTATGATAAAATTTCATCATACCAATGTTTGTCTACAGAAATTCATGGCAAATAACTTATTTATGAATCTCAGCCTTGATGATTAAATTCACTGCTTCGTTTCAGAGCCGGACTCCAAATACTTTTCCTCACTTTCACTTTTACCGATGCTGTGGTGTGGCAGGCTCCAGGGACAAGTGAGCTGAGTACAAATCAACATTTTGCTCTTGTGCAGATTATCAGACCGGTGAAGTTGAGCTGCTGGACTACTTTGAGTTTCAAGTAACTTCATCACTTGCAGTTCAAGGATTTTTCCAAACTACATTTCTCCAGCTGTGGGTTCAAACAGAAACCTTCCAGGGCCACTTCTTTTATCATTCTCTGATCTTTTTTAACCAAAATTTCTATACAGTATAACTGTTCTGTCTTTCCAGAGATACTGTGAGTGTACCTTAAAAAAATCAAAACATAAAGGCACAAAAGAATATACTGACATTCCATTATGTGAATTTAAAGTATTTGTCAACTTGGTTTTTCTCATTTTTAGCTGCAGTGGTGGCAGGATGGTAATGTCAGTCGGTCGATCGGTCCAACACTTTGTTCTAGACTGAAATAAATTGAAAACTATGGGACTGATTATACAGACATTATGGTCCCCAGATGATGAATCCCCAGACTTATCCTCTAGCATCACTATGACGCTGACATTTTTGATTTTTAGTTAAATATCTTAACAACTATTGGATGGATTGCCAGTGACATCATCTGTTAAATATACCCAGATGACCCTTAGTCTTAGCTGTACTTTATGTTTCATGCTAACTAGCATATGTTAGCATTCTAACATGCTAAAGTAAAAAGGTGAACTTGGTGGACATAGTACCTTCTAATTAATACCGACATGTTGATATCAACATTGTGAGCAAGTTAGCATGCTGACAGTAGCATGTAGCTCAAAGCACTGCTGTGCCTAATAGCCACCAGCTGCTGTACACTGTGTTTTATACTGGGAATGTTCATCATAACATTTTGCTCACCAGCTCCGTTGTAAAGATTTCAGAAACAAGATCTGTCTAGAAGTAAACACAGAGCAAAGTCCATTTTTGTATTTTCACATCTCAACAATGAATATAGTTTTTGTAATTTTGAAATATGTGAATACAACCCAGGTTGACAGGCCCTTAATGAATTTTTAAAAATCATGTGATGGAATTTTATTGAATTATTGTAGAGTTTACAGGTTGGAACATATTAGTATGTAGATAAAATATACCCAGATTGAGACACACCCAGATTCACACTTCTCCTCCTGCAGACTGCCCTGCTGCTGCACTCTGCTCTCATATCCACTCACACACAGGCAGGCGGGCCTGGCCTCACCTCAGTGAGGTTCTGTCCTCTGGCCTCAAGCCTGCTGGACTGTTACAATTCATCACAACACACAAAAATGCACACACATACTGATATACACATGCACAAGGCCTGGCCTTGTTTCCAGGAGTTTGGGATGTATTTGAATCTCTTGATATTTGTATCCGTATCTACACACTTGTTTAAAAGCTTTGTGTGTGTGTGTGTGTGTGTGTGTGTGTGTGTGTGTGTGTGTGTGTGTGTGTGTGTGGAGGTATGTGACTTTACATTAAAACTTAATACCTGCACACACGCACTAAGTGTTTGAATGCCCTTTTGTTGTGGGTAGCTGTATGTCAGTACAGAGTGTTAGTGCTGCATGGTTAGCTAGGTGACTTGGCATTTAGACTGCTGCTGATAGCAGCGCCCTGCGGTAAGGAGTGCGTGAGTGTATGTGTGTTTGTTTTTGCGCATGAAGGCATATGTGCGTGCTAATCATGTCCCATGGTAGAAAAAGGAAGACAGCTTGTGGAGGAGACTGAGGACGCCCATTAGCCTTATAGCCAAGGGACTGTGTGATTATGTTGGAAATGTGTGTGTTTGTGTGTGTGTGTGTGTGTGTGTGTGTGTGTGTGTGTGTGTGTGTGTGTGTGTGTGTGTATCTTTATGTAAAGGTGCATGTTAATTTATTTATGTCCATGTGCTTCTGAGTGTGTGTTTATGTATCTGGGTAACCTGTCAGTCTCAAACAGCTGACGTAAAACTTGAGAACTCAGTTTTTCTAATTTCATTTGCTTCTGACAAGACTTCTAGACTCAGCTCAATTTGATCAGCAAACATTTTGTGACAACATGATTGGCTCTCCTGGAAAAAAAATCTAAGCACAGTTAGTCCAAATGAAAGCATGATTGTGCAACTTCACTGCCTATATCTTGCTTAGAACTTATTCAGAAACTGATTGTGGTGAATAGTTTTGGAAAATTTGATGTTTCAGAACAGCTGCCACATTTTCCAAATTGAAAAACCAGGAGCACAGTCTATCATATAATCACAGCTCAGCGAGTGGTGAGTTCATCCAATTGTTTTATTTCAATTTGTGTTTACAGAGACTATGCACATTGATCAACATCTCTAAATGTGCCAGTTAGCAAAATGGCAAATTTTCCAGTTGTTCCTGGGTTTACAAAAGCCATTAAAACATTTTCTTTTATCAATGCATAATGTTGTTTTTTGTCTTGTGATTAAACAGACAAAATCAAAACAAGAGAAGGCAAGAAAACATTACATTTTGTAAACAAAAAATTAAAAGCTAACAGAATGATTCAGTTAGTAAACATAGCAAGTGATAGAAAATGCAGGCAGTCAATGCAGTAAATAAGAGTTTGTAATTGAAATCACCAGTGCAGCTACCATTGTACAGGAAAACTGAAATGACATCTGTCTCAGGCTGATTCATACACGGCCACAATGAGTAAATCAATAATATTAATATCACTATCTATGCTGGGAGCCTAGTTACTGTACATAGCGACAAAATATATCTGGGCATGTGTGTCTGAGTTTGCCTTTTTATGAGTTCATGTGTGGCCTGTGGGATGCCCTGATGTTTGACGTGTGTGTGTGTGTGTGTGTGTGTGTGTGTGTGTGTGTGTGTGACTGAATGTGTGGTCTATGGGATGTGGTATCATGTAAATGTTTGTGGTTCAGGTTCCAGGACGAGGCAGGCTTTTATCTATAATGGCTATCGACAGCTTTAATTGTAGCCGTGCTGACAAAACAACTACAATTCATCCTCCTCTTCATTTACTCCAGTTAGACTACACTCCCCTGTCACTACTGTGTGTGTGTGTGTGTGTGTGTGTGTGTGTGTGTGTGTGTGTGTGTGTGTGTGTGTCTGTGCGTGTGTGCATGACTGTGCATGTGAGTGTGTGTATGTGTTTGTTAGTGGAGGATAGCAGTTTGTCTCAAACCAGCTGTTGCTTGTCAGATATGGTTAGAGGGCAGTGAAGCAGTTGCGTGTGTTGTGTATGTATAGGACTAAGGTGAGTGTTTGATGTGTGTACTTCTTCAGAGAAGAAACACAATAAAATAGTTTTGAGTGACGGGGAAAAAAAAAACTCTTTTAAAATTCTTTTTGAACCTGCAGTGGATGTAAAAAAAAAAAGATCTAATCCCACTTGCCTGTGTCAACCTGCCTGTCTGCATCATTCCTCTTTGTCTTCTTTGTGTCTTTGTCTGTCTCTGTCTGAGGTTCGCCGCGAGGTCATTGTCCTGTCTTTCTCCTAGTCTGTGTTTGTGTTTCTGTGTGTGTGTGTGTGTGTGTGTGCGTGTGTGTGTGTGCATGTGCGTGTGTATTCCAGGCTGCTCGCTCTTCACTGAGTCCTTGTTACAGGTGTTCGGATATGATAGAAAGGAAAAGAGGGAGACCGAAATAAAAGATGCAAAATAGTTTGAGGCGTGAGAAGAACTCTTTTTGAAATCTGGGTCCCGAGAGTGGATGTTTGAAAAGCACTGACGCAGCCTCAATACAGTGAGGGGTTCACACAGAGTTCAGCCATACTCATGTTGATTTCAACTAATCTCCTGCTCCTCTTCCTCAGCCAGAAGACATTAGCAACTTTAACAACTCTCCCTTTATCCTTATCATTCAAAAGCTGGGGAACATCCAATTACTTCTGGGAAATTTATTAAGCATATTCAGAAAAGCTGAATGGAACTGGTGCAATTTTAATAACGTTTTCACTTTCTTTTGAAAGTGAAAATGTATAAATAATTATAAATATTGATGAAAACTAATTTCTGTGGTAAATTATGATGCACCTGTAGGGAAGGTATGATAAATTAATAAAGTGCCTTTTAAAAAGCTCAAAAGCTTTTTAGACGTCTTTGAAATGTCTTTGAAAGATTTGTCCATCATCGCCTCAGAGAAATGTCATGAACACTGTCACTACTTCTTGTTGCATTTATGGAAATCGAGTAAAATTGTTTTTGTTTTTGACAGCTTGAAGTATAAAAGACAGTAGTAGACACAAAAACAGAATAACTGTTTAATAAAATATTAAAATATTCTTTTTATCATTCAAGAAGCTTTTTTTTTTACTCACTAAAAACCTCATTCAAATGTTTTGTTTTTGCAAATTTCAAAGCTTTTCATGCAAGTCCCTTGACAACTAGATAGAGATGTACTGTAGTTCATGTCTCTGTAACCCTGGATCTGTCTCGCCCTCCTTTTCTGTGCTAAATTTTCCGGCGTGCCCGTTTCTCCCTGTCTTCTTGAACTCTCCTTCCCTCTCGCTTTCAGCGCCCAAATTCCTATGCACCTCGCATCACCAGCCGCCACAGTTTGATGCTCCTGTCCGTCCCTCTGTTCGTCTTTATCCCGCCTTCATCTCCCTCTCTGTCCATCCATCCATCTATTCAGCTCCTCGGGGGAGAGCTTTGAGGCTCTCCGTTCCCTCTCCTTTACTACCGTCGATCCAGTGTGAAGGAGAATCATATGGAGCCTTTGAACCGATTTCTGCACTGCTCTGGGTGCTATATGTTATCTCTTTCCTGTGTGTGTGTGTGTGTGTGTGTGTGTGTGTGTGTGTGTGTGTGTGTGTGTGTGTGTGTGTGACCAAGGAATGCATTTCCCCTCAGAGCTCACTAAAGTTCCTGTGCTCAGCCATAAGGTGCACTACATCTACAAGCGACAGAGAAAGAGGGACCCTTGGGAGAAGTTGTGATAAAACACCTTCCCTTCCTTTACATGTCCACTCATTTTCATCCCCCCCCCCTCCACTGATGCTTTGTTGCCGCTTGAAAGGAAATGAAACGCTGTAACATGAAAAGGAGTTTCTCTTCCTGAAGTTGGACTCTATCTCTTTTTTCTCCATCTCTCTCAATTCAAGTCTGTTTACTGTTGCTGTTTTTCTCTTTTATTGTTACCATCCTATTCTCCATGTCTCCCTCACACATTGTTGGGAGGAGGAGGGTAATAACTTTTTATTTAGTTGAAGGGAGGGTCCATTAATTTTTCTCACCCCAGGTTTAATATATAAGATATATAGTATATATATCCTTATTGGGTTTTGACACTTATTGTGAAAATTCTTGCATTGAGATATTGAGGCTTAATTCAGAATACACCGTCTTTTAGTTAGTGTATGTATATATATATATATATATATATATATAAATATATATTTCCTGCTGCAGGAAGCGGCTCGATCTACAGTGCTGCCCCTCCACTGTGGGCCTGATTGAGAGAAACATCCTTCAGCTTCAGCTTAAGTTTGGGTTACAAACTGGTGAAAGCAAGGCTGGTCGTAGCATTGAGGGAATTGCCAGACCTGGCACTAAAAGCCCATGTTAAGGTCGCAAACGGAAGGCAGGCTTTTTGTTGACCGAGCCATTAGAAGGTTGAAACATTAAGAAGTGGTTGGCAGGACACGGGCAGGGAGAACTAGTCTTGGGTGGAGAGAGGCTACTGCGTTTTGGTCTGCAGTCACGAGAAAGGAAACTGGCAGAAATCCTGGAGTCCTGGAGACTGGAGACAAATAGAGCTCAACCATCCTCGAAACATCAGCTGGTCCCCTTCATTACACCAGGAGGCTGACGACAGAACACCTGGCGGCAGCTGGAGCATGAAGTGGTCTACTGGAGCATACTGACTACCATCCTGGTGGGAGGAAGGAGCGGAGGCTGCCAACGAAAGGAAGAGTGAAAAGTGGGCAGACCTGATGGCGGAAAGCTCAGAAGCAGGGTGAAGGGCTTTCGTATTCCCAGCACAAGTAGGGTGCTGTGGCTACCTGCGAACATTAGCCTACCATCTGCTGAGGGGTGTAGGGGTGATAGGGGCCAAGCTAAAGGAGTTGGCAGAAGAGGCGGAGAAAGGAAAGCTTCTGGCTCTGGCTTAGATGGACAGACACCACATGTGGGAGGAAATATCCTTGCGCCAGCTACAGGGAGTGGTAGAGAGACATCCCTGCCACTTGCCCCACCACCTGGAGATGTTCTGGAACGAATGGGCCAAAACGTCGGTGGCAGGTTGCTTTCAGCTGATGACCTTGTAGCTGAGCCTATGGCACTGTCGGAGGTATGACAAGCAGAAATGCTTTGCAGGTGTTCCATCTACCTGTGCAACTCAGGGACAGTAAATAATAATAATAACGCTGGATAGGACTTTGCCTTGATATTTTGTGAAATACAAGGTCCAGGCCACTCTTTCCACCCCTATAATTTTCATACAGTCTCTTACATAAAATACAACTAGTTTAGTAAATACATATCACAAAATGCAATATCCATAACATATTTTATCAAGTTGCTAAATTCAGTTATCAAAATATTCTGCATTACTAGTACTTTCCTTTAACTTATATACATATGGTAATCTGACATTAAACAAAGTGGCTGAATAAAGATTACAATTTCAGTTTTTATTTTTAAGTCTGTCCTCACATGATAACATGTGTGAGTTGCATTTGCTCATGTTACTTATATAATCTGCAAACAAGATCTGCTGTATCCATACAGAAAACACCAAATACACTAGCATCTTGGTCAGCTGAAATCATATGAAGAACTTTTAAAGCTCATCAAAAGCAGGGTTAAATGTCAGTTAAGTAGAAACGTGTGCACTGTGGCAAGTTGTAAATTCGTGACAAGGCCCAAATTATCACTGCTGCGTGGCTCAGTTTCATCACTGTCTCTGTGAGCTCAAACCTTGAGCTTGATTGATTCAGACAGCCTAAATGTAGTTAACACTCAGGTGCATGTGGTCCAGATGTGCCATCTGAAAACAACAACATAATAGCTGTAAATGAACATAATGAAGCATCCTGCTCATCATCTTGTCTGTTTCTCTGACAGTGAGCCACCACAGTAGAAAATTCGGGGACAACTCCAAACTGTGTTGTTGATTATTGTTGCAAAACATGTGAATAAGAGTGTTGCATGATTCTTTTATGACAGCCCCGAACAGGTTTCCGGGAACTTTCCCTGCTATTGAATGTGCAAGTGCCACAGAACTATTGTCTCATCTTTGACAAACAAAATCTCATGAGGCATAATTCAGCTGTACTGAAGCATAACCTAGTCAAAATCAGTGTTTGCTGGGAATAAAAGAAGTCAAAGAAGATGCACACGGCGATGCGGAGCCCGTGAAAGCCGAGGTCTTGGGACTTCTGTAAAAGCAGCTTTATTTGCTGCTGAGTCTGGATGGCTGTCTGAGCCTGACCGTGCTCCTCTCCTCGAACTCACACAGCCACCGACCGCAACAATACAACTCTCAGCGGGCAGCGGAGATAGAGATTGCAGGGAGGACAGGAAAGTGAGGAGAGGGAGAAGAGAATGACAAAAGGATGAAGAGAAAAATGTGGTGGGGAGGAAGGAGAAGTGAGAAAGATGGAGAGGACAAAATAAAGGGAAGAGAAACAGCAAGTGACAGACAGAGAAACAAAGAAAAGGAGGGAGAGAGAGAGAGAGAGAGAGAGAAAAAACCAAGGTAACAAAAGCGTCAGAAATGAGCAGCTTAAGAGCTTAGCTGAGCTTAGAGATGCCTAATTTCCCAGTGAAACCATCTCAGCCTCGGCTGTACAGCGACAGGAGGCAAGAGCCTTATGCCCAGAGAACAATAAAGCACTATTTCATCATTTGTTTCTGCCTCCGCTAAGTTTTGTATATTTATTTATTAATCGTGGCCACTCCATCATTACTCAACCCTCTGAGGTATTGAGAGATAAACAATAAAAAAAGAAAGAAAAAAAAAAGTTCAAATTGTCTAACAACAGCAGCAGCAAACTGATATGGCGGCAGTGGTAATCAGTGAGCAAGACTTCAAAACAGAAAAGCATGAGAGGGGAAACTACCCGGCATCAAGGGAGCAGATCTGCCTGCACACACAGTGAAAATCTTCACAATGAGGTGGGCATAAAGAATTCTTTTTTTTTTTTTCCTCTCATATGACAGTGAAGCTGGAGCAACAGAGACATTAGCCCGGAGAGATATCTCACAGGTGATCAACTCTGCTTTTCTCAGATATCATGTTTGTAGAAAGAAGCTGCATCTGATCTCTGAATACACTGCACTGTTGCCTCAGGGGGTATTCAACATATATTTGGGGGAGGGTGGGGGTCAAAACGTTGCCATCGCTCGGTTGTGCTTTGACCTTTCTTAATCCCAAATCTCTGAGCATTAGATCTCTAGAATTAATAACAAAATACAGGGATTGCCGTTCGCGTTCCAGTCTGCTCTTGCAAAAGCAGAGCGTATTCTTACATCAGCTCATTTTTAGGGACATTTTCTGAGTGACGGGGATAAGAAACGATGAGAGGAGGAAGTGACTGGAAATGAGAGGATCGGAGATGGAGAGGGAGGAGCGAAGGAAAAGGAGATAAGTGGTGAAATGAGTAAAGAGGAGAGGACAGGGGGAGGGAGGGGATCATAGATTAGAGGGAGGGACGAGACAAGACCCTGTACACTAAAGATGGAAAGTGAGCTTTGCCTGCCGGAGTCAGGGGACGAGAAATTAATAAAGAAGACCACTAGAGAGTCTGAAAGCCTTTTTTTCCTTCTCTTTACCCCCCAAAATACTGAGTCCTCCGCTCTCACAAGAGGGGAGGGGGGGCAAAGAGGGTTCACTAAAAAGTCACAGGAGGAGAAAGGGGGAAAAAAGCAGGGGGAGAAACTGCCAAAGCAGATGAGAGGAAACCTTTATCTGCATGTATGCTCTCTGAACTCATCCCGCCCTCCGCAAAAAATCAGTTACCTCATTTTTAGTTGCTGTTTGAATTATTTTTCTGTGCGGGAAAACTTATTTGGTAACCTCATTTTTACCTCTTTCTGTTGCCCCCGGCAACACAGAGGAGGATTAAGTCAAACGACACGGTTAAAACAAAACAGTGTTTACGAGGGAGGAAGGAAAGATGGATAGACACACACAAACACACACACACACACACACACACACACACACACACACACACACACACACACAGCAAAGGCTCAAGATTCACAAACACAGACACATTTCTTCATGGTTTTGTTTTGGACTCACACCAACTCCTATTGTGTTGTCTGTTCTAATTAGTTTAATCAAATGTAATATAATCTTTTTTTTCCTGGTGGTTTTAGATGTTGGTTTATAAAATGTCGCAAAAGATTTTGTCCAAAGACTTTCAAATGTAGCACAAGACGAAAAAAAAAAAAGAAGCAGCGAATCCCCCAATTGAGAAGCTGGAACCAGGATATTCTTGTTGTTTTTGTTGATTAATTGACCAATCGTTTCAGCACTAGTGTATTGGGTCCAGTTATTTTGTTCAGTTAGGCCTGTTTAAGCGCTCTTCAGGGCTTGAACCTGGATGCATCACATTGTGGTTGGGGAGCTGCTCTGTCATGTTCCTGTGTCCAGAGGAAGCGTCACAGATCAGTCAGTTTGGTTATAGTTGGTATTGTTTTCATTTTGTATGTTTTACAATCTAATTGAAAACAGTTAATTAATGATCTTCAGAATGCACAGTATGTGATATACAGTTTTACACAGAAAGGTATCAGTAGATTTTGTCTAACTTCGAAGGGATGGTCTGTATGGATGGGAGGAATGATTACAGCAAGTAAAAACTCTTTCAGTTTTCATATGGGCACCTGAAGTTGAAAAATTATGACCCTGGAGACCCACATGCATCAAAAAAAAGAAACAACTTTGTTTCAAATGCGTTTGATTTTGGTAAAGGAAAATGCAGTAGTCAGCCCGTGGGAGGGTTTATCTCGGTGGTCCACATCTATGGAGTCGCAGGTTCTGCCATCGTGACAACGTGACGCAAACACGCAACGATGAGATACTGTTCCCGAGGCCCCCGCACTAGTTTCGCTGTTTCATATCTGTCGCCCGCTGTAGTCCCAGCTCTGTTTGCATGGCGACATGTCAGATTTGTACTAATCCTCAGGATGAAGATGCCATATAGCCTGTGGTGCTTCCCTTCTTTTTGTTTATTCACACTCTGTTTTCACTCCTCTCTCTCTCTCTGTCTTCCCTTTCTTCTTCTTTACTTTGTCAGTGTTTCTCTGTAAGTCTGATCGGTCTCTTACTCGCTCTCTGTCCTTGTAATCGAGCTTTACTGACAAATCGGGACTGTGCAGGGCTGTGTTGTAAAGTGTGTTTCCTGTGGGATGTGTGTGAACCTTTATGTGTGTGTGTGTGTGTGTGTGTGTGTGTGTGTGTGGTTTGTGTGTAGATAGGTAGTGTTTGTGTGCTGGTAAAGAAGAATGAACAAGCGCTAGCGTGATTACATCAACATGTGTGTGATAACTGATGACACTGTCAAAGAAAACATTCCTGTGTGAGAATATATGTGTATGTGATACCTGCCACCTGGTTAACTCTATTTCCAGGTGCTTTCAGGGCCAATTAACAATTCAACCAAATAGTGTTTCTCCTCACATTTTAATTAATTAACAAATTTGCAGTCTGGCTGCTACACCAGTTATGACAGATTCATTCGTTCCAGTAGAAACGAATAGACATACCACTAAACCGCCAAAGTGATACGTCTTACTTCATTGTGGAAGTAATGAAGTATAGTGGAAGTTCAATCACAAAGACTATTTCATGTTTAAAGTTGTTACCATATATATCATAACATATATCTTATTACAGTACCATCAGACAGACTCACAAAGAAGTCAGTAAAAAATAATTGCAAAAACAATCAGATTTTATGGTGTGCAAGGAGCGAGCACTACAGCAGCAAGGCACAGTGGAGTTGTTTTGCTGAGCCGGAGGTGAGGTTTGCAGCTCGTGGCTGTGGCTGATGGGTGTTTAAAGTGGCAATGTTGAAAAAAGTTCTTGCATTTTACAGGTTTATGAAATGGGTGTCTGGTGTGACTCACCTGCTAAATCACAAGGAAAACGAGTCTCAGACACAAAGTAAGTCTGGTTCAAAAACCTGCAATCCCCATGTTTCGCCACAGGTGTCCCCAAAGATATAGAAACTAAAATCTTCGAGACTGCTACTTTAAAGGGGCTATTTGTACGTTTTTCTCTGCCACTGAACGTGGTTTCCTGCTCAGAGCGGGTGGTGGTGATTGTGGCTTGACAACAGCTTCGGCCGTAGTTGCGTTTCCAAGACAAGAGGTTATGATACGTATTCTGAGCAGCGCTATGTCTTCAGGGTAGACTGGACGCAACAGTGTGTTGCTTTTGGAAAGTGACATGACGGACCAGGGCTAGCTGGTTAGCATGCTAGCTTCACTAGAGGAAAAGATGTGATAGAGACAAGAGTTAATATGCTGCTTCACAGTAAAAGCCATTCCATGTAACGAGAATCGAATGCTTTTAACGTGAAGCAGTAGGATGTTATTAATTAGACATTAAATTTACATTCAGGCATCATTTTCCTGTGAATCCCCCTAGCTTTGTTAGGCATCTGAATCTAATGTGGGAATGGTTGACTTTGTCATTACCAATATAAAATACTATGTAGAGAAGAATGTAAACACGTTTTTCTATTTCAGAAAAACGAAGACCTTAAAAAGTATAAGATCAATAGGGTTTGATTTCATGACAGTCTTAAGGATTGTACATTTATTTTGTTCATATATTTATTTAGCTTTACTGCCATCCCTGCCTCCAGCTCCAACAATCAGCTGACTGCAGACATTCACACTTTAGTCTGCAACCAGTCAGATTCTACCCTGACCTCTGTGAGCCAGTCATCTCATTGCTGTGAAAACTCCTTTCTCTGCTGCTGTCAGCTGTCATGTCAGTGACTCGTTGACGTGACCCAGCTCCACCCCATTCAACTCCAGTTCTCATCAGAACCAGCTGTCCAATGTGTCCTTCCACTGAGCTCATCAGGAAGCACCGCTACAGATCACACCCAGCCAGATGTGAGGCTTGTTGTTCACTCTGCCATCAGCGTCTAGACTTGATTTGATTTGGGAGGACATTCCTGTAGCTGCTGTAATGATGCGGCTTCCCTCGCAAAACTACGATTTCACGATGTTCAATATGGGATGTGATCGAAACACTCTCCAACCTTTCCTATTGTGGACACAATATCATGTAGATTAATTTCTAGATACAATTGTTTGAGATCCTCTCTAAATAGTCTCCCTTGATCAAACTATACTGAACAATTAACATGGAGACATTAAAAATATCTACAGAACAATTTATCAGTAGTAGTAGTCAGTATGCATTATGTCCACATGCACACTGTCATCACAAACTGAACAAATGAAGGTCATTTCCTAATAAATGTCACATAAATAATGCTTTGTTTCCAATACACTGTAATTTATATGATAAAAATACACAAAAATGGAAAATAAATAGACTTAAAATAATCTAATATACTACACAGTTTTAGTTTAAGACATTTATGGTTCTATTTACTTATTTTGTAAGATTGCCACAGAAAAATTTGTTTTCATTTCAATTTTCATTCGATTTTTATGTTTGGATCCATGCAAACAGCTTCCCCACCCTGAGAGGATCCACTTACATTAGAAAAAAAAAAATCATTAAGAGTAATATTGCAAACATCAAATCAAACTCCAGCTAAGATTTGATTAAAAAGCAACACCTCCCTTGATGTGCATCCTCCTCTGTGAGCTCCACTCAACACTCTCACCACTTTTCCTTCTCGTCAGACTCGTTTGCCTATTTATTCATTCATTTATTTTCAGTTGTTTACCTGTTTTCGGTCAATTGTCGCCAACGGAATTGAAGGAGGAAAGTGCGATACCTGACCAAGAGAGGGAATTGGGATCACACTAAAACCATTTGCATAAGCCTCAGGGGAGGATGG
>NW_019525439.1:1448748-1469884 GCF_002814215.2 Seriola lalandi dorsalis
GGGTGGAGTGAGGCAGGGTGGGTGTGGGGGGGTGGTGGGGGTAGGATAGTAGGATAAGGATGTTCTATTTCTGTCGGATCTGGGCTGGGATCAGTGGCAGATTGGGGCTCAATGCATCACTCAGCCACTACAAAGATAAATATATAATTGAAAGAGAAAGAGCAACAGAGACGTGTGGGAAGACTGATGTAGGATTCAGACTCCAGTTCAAACCTTTGAGGCGATCTGATGCACATCATTAGCTGGTGTTTTTTCTTCTTGTCCATGCACACCTGCATGCATGTGTGTAATGTGTATTCAGGGTGAGTGTGTGTGTATGTGTGTGTGTGTGTTCGGTACAAAGGACTGTGTGGACAGAGTATTTGGCAACTGCCATGTGAGTGTGTTTTTCATCATCCATGAATGTTTGTCTTGGATTTTGAGCAAACAAATTTGTTTACATATGCACTGATATGTGATTGCAAGCGTCTTGGACAATTAAGTAGCATTTCTTGTCAGCAGTGTTTGTGTGTGTGTTTCTTTGTGTTGGAGGGTGCATAGATGTGTAGCAGCGTGCACAAACCAGCACTTATTTATGTGCAATCATGATAAAGATTGCACACTCCCTGGGTGAAGGAAATAGAAGAAGAAGAAGAAAGGAATATAAACAAGGCTGAATGGGAATTGTATGAGGAGAAAGGACTCCCTGGGGGCCAATAAACTTGCTTAATTACAGGAGGCCTTGTTAATTTAGTCTCTGGCAATGCTGAAGATCTCTGTCTTGCCAAGGAATCTTAGCAGATGCTGCAGCAGCTGACACTTCCCTGAACTCTATACATGGCCTCGTCCCAGTCAGCACAGCGCAAGCAGGGGCGGGCTTAAAGTGCATTCAGAAAGTATTCACACCCCTTCACTTTTTTCACATTTTATGTTGCAGACTAAAATTGTTTGAAATCATTTTTGGGAGGCACCTGAATTAAATTTCAAGTGTCTAAATACTTATGTCAATGTTTTTCCTTTTTAATAACTTTGCAAAAATGTCTAATCTTCTTATTTCACTTTGTAATTGTGGGGTATTGATTGCAGAAGAAGGGATTTTTTTTATTTCAGCATCAGGCTGCAACATAACAAAATGTGAAACAAGTGACAGGGTCTGAATACTTTTAAATGCACTGTACGTGTGGCTCATGTTTTTTTTGTTGTTGTTGTTGTAATACTATGGGAATGTTGCTGTTTAGATACTGTAGTACTTTAGGTACTATGCAGCCCAGAATGTCATCACATGTACTACTGCTATAACCTGACGTGCCAGATGGTTTGTTGCACAGAGCCATCTGGGAAGGATTCAGTGGAAACTGTTTGGAGAAGGGCAGGCGCTGTCAAAAACATACTTGGCAGGTGATTGGATGAAACCATCTGTCTATCACAGGATAAGTTCAACCAATCAGATCCTGTATCCTTCCCATTCTTTTCCCTATATCAGTGGAGCCAGTCGGTAAATCAAACTCTTGCTAAAGCCAGTCAGGAGACAAAAAAAAACTTATTTTCCATCAAGAAAAGTCACACTTAGACACGCCTGTGGCTGCCAGTACCTTCCTCATAGGTCACTGATTAGTTCTAACCACTCCATTATTACTGCTAACAGCAACTAAATAATATACGGGATGTTGTTTGCACTGACTGACTCTATCTCAGCACAAAATACAACAATATTAGCAAAATGAAATGTTGATCAGTGTGTGTTTCCATCAACTCCATTTATGCAGCTATATTGGAGACAAATTGACCAAATTTGTTATTCAATACAAACAGATGGCATTAAGATAGCAAAAACATGGTGTTGTGTCTGGCTTGCACAGTGGATGATACTTCACGCCCAGTCTTTCATTGTTTATTTTTGGACTTTTTGGGTTTTCTGGCAAAGTGGAGGCATTTAATAGTGAGTTGCAGCACTATATGAACAGCAGTGTTTCGTATACGGAAGAGGAAACATATACTGTAAAGAAGAAAAACCTTGTGGTCATGTTGTTGGTCACAGAATGCAGTTTTTGTAATCCTCAGGATTGTTGACATAGTCGTAAGGCCTCGGTTACACTAGAAAAGAACCAATTTGTACGTTGTGTCATCCAACTGCATTGGAAATTGAAGGCGGAGTGAAAAGCCAGTCGTCATAGAGAGAGGGAGACATGATAATCGTTTTAAGTATGGGGATAACAGCGCACATTCTCAGACAGCCTCTCCAGGAAGACATTCATAGTTTTGCTCTGGGTTGTAAGCGTGAAAAGTGACAGAAATAGTTGTGTAAGAAGGAAAAAAGAGAGCTTGAGAGAAAAGTTCATGGCCTGGCTCATTTCTCACCTCTGACCAATCCTGACATGAAGTGGGTGCAAATGTCGGATTGGAACATTTTCAGACATTTTCAGTTAAGGAAATTGTCAGACACAGTCCCCTAATTCCGAGGATGGAAAGATGGAGGGGAAGGGGTATTCAAAGCTTTTTAACCAGTCAAGTTTGACTGCAAGCAGTATAGTAAAATGTCTCTTCCAAGTGTGTGTAATATCAGTGTTTAGGCAGGGGAAAATGTCTTGTCTTTTGCTACTCTGTCACTGTTTGTGACATGTGACTTTTGATACAACTTTTGAACAGTTTTGATAGATGTAAGCGAAAGATAAAACAAGACCAGGTCTAAACTTAAAATGGACAATGTCGTAGGCTATTTACATTCTGCCTAGTGTCGGCCAGTTTCAGCCCTTTAACTGTTTGCTTCTCTCCTACTTTTTGTGATCATGTATACAGTATTTTAATATAGTGAATGATAATAATATAATATAATAATATATTCATAATAAAGCTGTTCTCATTAACATGTTTTGTATCAATTGTTGCACATTAAAACTACATGTTAACCAGCAGCCATTTCCAAGCTGCTGCTCTGTTGCTAAAATCCAGATACTAAAACCCGTCATCTGACAAAATCACCAAACACATAAGTTAAAAACAATGGTTGTTCTGTGACTTGGGCTAGGCTTGGACCAATATTCGATCATAAAGAATATGGCAATATTTCCTGCCATATGTGATATGTTTCATGATATCAAAAACATTTATTTACTTCTTCTTGCAGTTTTGCCCAATCTGCCCTGCTGCCAAGTATTAAGCCTGGGAGTGTGGAAATCTAGAGACAATGACGTTAAGTTGGCAACACTTCTGTTTCAAGCCAAATCATTTTGAACAGCTGAAAAATGACCAATGAGAAAACTCCAAATGTTGGCCAGTCGACCAGTGGTGCAACTTCATCACTCAGTCGGTCGGTCAGTCAGTTATGGACATTCACTTTTGTAGGGCTGTCCCTGCTGTTGCAGTCCAGGCATAAATCCTTAATGTAGTTGTTGACCTTTGATAGTATAATGCTGCATTCCTGATGATAACAGCTCTTTGCAACATAAAATTTCCCTCCAATTCATTCACAAGGGCAAGTATCTGCTGTTGATCAGGTGAGGAAAGATTAAACTGCATAGTAAATGATCCTGTCGCAAGGGTTTTCATATTTTTTATTCCATAAGTTGTTAAGGAAAGGAGAGAGTTGTGTTTGAAGATTTTAAAGTAGCAGAAACTCATCTCTCAGAGTGAGAAGTTGAGATGTTATTACCCCCTCCCCTTCCCTTGCAGATCGAGTGTGAGTTTGTATATATCTGTGTATGTGTGTAGGGCAGTTATAATATAGCATATTGCTACACAAATGACCCTGCTGTGAAATGAAAACTGCCATAGAGGGAGTGAGGGAGGGAGGAAAGGAGAGAGGGATTTAAAATATAGAGGGAGAGTCATTGATTAAATGCTGCAAAGTGAGAGTAATTCTGCGAGCGCTGGGAATACACACACCACACTCCTTCCATTATTCATGCCTCTGCATTTCTCTCTTCACCTTCCTCTCCTCCTTTCATTCTCTCTCTCTCTCTTTTTCACCCTCTCTCATCTGTGAGCGGGCTGTCGATGAGCGATGATAAATTGCGGCCGGTGTGGAACCTGTGTTTAGTTCTGTCATTATTCAATAACAGGTGCAGCAGAAATCAAGGGAGCCTGGCAGTTATTGTACTGCTGCTGGCGCCATGTGATTATTCGCCATAATTTACTTTACTGCCCTGTCCTATAGAACCGACGTTAAGTTGAGTTGTTTGTCTAACTAGGAGAGGAGAGAACTGTGGGTGTCCACCGGTTTGAGTAACTACTTCAGTTTAATAAGAAACAAAGTGTTTCCACAGTCGTCGATAATGACAAAGTTGGCAGCGCTTTATCAGGGAGGTGGTGTATGGTGGCATTTATCTTTGCAGCTTATGCAGACACAACATGGAAGCTGAAGAAAGTGTACTGGAGGTATGGATAAAGGGACGGGATTCAGTGAATACAGATAAATCGTATATTAAACGTAAACATAGCTCCGTAGATAAGTTCTGCAACTAATGACTGGTTTATAAGCTGTCATGAAATAGTGAAAATGCCTGTCACAATTTCCCAGAGTCCAAGGTGATGTCGTCTTTCTGTTTGTTTTCTGACAAAACGTCCAAAACCCAAATATTCTCCACTTACAGTGATATAAGATGTAAAGAAAAGCATGTGAGAGCTGTAAACTGTAACTGGTATTTTCTGCTTTGAAAATATTACATCTTTGATCAACTGATGCTGCGCCTGTTTGCACATGGTACATATGCAGTTCACAATGACAGCAATGGTGTCAGATTTACCACTCGCTGCAGTCTTCGTTTTAGACAGATGTAGAAAAAGCAGGACCCTCACTTTTAGCCCAGAACTGTTAATTTTGCCGCCGGAAATGACAATGTTTGCTACGCCTGACTTTTTAATATTTCCAGCTGACTCGTTATATAACAACATACATGTCATGCTGACAGACTGAGGCCAAAGCTGCATGTTACATAGTATATTAGTCACCATTTGATGATCCATTTAGACATGTAAATAAAGAAACAGCATTGTTTTGGTATATTTCCAGGGTAGAGCTAGTCCCAGTGTTACAAATTGGATCAGGGACAATGTAAGCCCACACAATTGTTTCATCCTCACACAACACTGTTTGTCTACTTATGTTATGTGAAGAATAAGTCTTTCATTTTGAAGTTACAAGAGGCTATTTGGATGAGGACTAACCAGTGTGTGGCAAACAACAAGAATGAGTTTGGCAAGGATTTTTGGTTGTGCAGTAAACTTTCCTAAATCCTTAATTGTTACAGCATCAAGAATCAGCTTCCACACATGGAGGAAATGAATGGGGCTTTTTATAACATGACCTATAACCCCCACAAAGTCAGTTAATGATGTGCTCCTTGGCTTTGGAAGTAACAATACTGTAGGTAGTAAGCGAGTGTTTCGAACAGTGCTAATGGCTGCCGCTAACAACAGAGCAGATAAACACATACCGTCCTTCACTCCACTCCTTCCTTCCCTACCTAGTTACGGTTGCTATGCTTTGATTATGCAATTCCTATTTTGGGGAAGTGTATAGCAAACAGTCAATTGACTAATTGTTTCAGCACTGCAGTGAATACGGTTGGTTGAGAGACCATACGCTTGCATTGCCTGCGAATGTATCATGCGGATCATGACTTCTACATTAGTAGTTTTGACTGTCCCAGCTGGAAACTTGCCAGCCCAGCCCGACCCCCTACAGTGGAGGCAGATATGTCAGCCTGCTCAGCTTAAACCGCATTGATATGTGGGGGGATTTATTCCAGTCTGCAGCCTGCTGACTTACATCGGAGCTGGCCGCAGCGAAGGCCTACAGGGGTTAATGGGTTGGCAGTGGGAGCTGAGGACACAGGAATTAGGCCTCTGCTACTAATTGCACAAGGGAAAGATTTGTTTAAATTGGGAGAGAGGAAGCCCGCAGGGCTTCAGTGGGGGGTACTCAACTGAATATGTTGAGGCAGTAGACAAATAGGGCTGCATCTGAAGTGCCTCACTGACAAAAGCAGGCACTGGGGTATATGCTTACTTAATGGATATCACAGAATTTGCTTAATTTATGATTACACTTTGTAATTCAGGCCAACACAGCTGTAGCTCAGATACTGGAGTTTGAGTTAAAGCTGGCCACAGTAACTTTAGCAAACATGACCTGTTCTCACTCACTGGTATTACTTTGGTAACACTAGATGTTTATAGATGTTTATTTTCTGCTGTGGTAAATGAATTTCCCAGTTGTGGGATAAATAAATTTAATCTAATCTAATCTAATCTAATCTAGAAATAAATTGAAAAAACTATGTATTAAGCTCAATAGCTTTCAAACTTCCAACCACATCGCATTTTGATTTCAATTCAGTTTCAATCTCTTTAACACTTTCTGAATATTCATTTATTAAAGACTACATTTAATGTTTTTTAAAGGTGGTTTCCAGATTACATGGTGGTTCTGAATGTGACCTGCCTCAGCAGAGTGATTAAATACAAGACTGACTACTCCCCCTTTAAAAAAAATGAAGCTATAGAGCGTTTGTGCAAGCAGCTCATCATGACCCATGGCCTATCGCTACACTTTTTTTCAAGGGTATAATGCCAATGATACTCCCTGTTTTGGCACAAAATGCTGCTGTAATCCAAGTGGTATTATGTTAGCTCCAAAACATAGTAGCAAGTGCAAATTAGATGCATATGAACATAATAGAACAGGATTGTTTTAAGGGTAGGGGGCATGTCTCCCCATTTCCACATAAAATTAAAGCCAGCGTACTGTATAGTAAGTGAACACTGAAAAGCTCTGAGAAACAAACTCTCACCAACACCCTGCTCCAGCAATTTAATTTAAGATGGTTAATCAGAGTATATTATGCTCTCTGATTGGCTCTTTCTGTTGCAGCGGGCACACTGAAATGTTCTTCTTCTCTAGTTTGCCCTCATTCATAATTTACCAAGTAACCATCCTAACCCCTGTAAAAGCATCACGGTTCACTTCAGGTAGGGAAACCAATTGGGGCCTGTTTTAATTCCATGTAAACACACACTCACTGATTGCTGTGGGATCTCAGAAGACTGTGGAGCACATGATTAGGAATGGTGTTACACTGAGTTCTTATTGATTGGCTGAAGGATGGATCCAGAGCGATGACAGGCATGTGGTTGAGGAGACATGTGTCTGTCCACTTTTTGATGTATGTCCTGCTTATGTGTTAGCTCCCCTCATCAATGTTTCTGCTGTAGCTCTGCTTCCTTGCTTGACCCACTACCTCTCCGCCTGTCTGAGAATAGCACCAACAATAAATATTGCATGTTATTCCCAATCTTCACATCCCCGCCCTCTCTCCTGGCTAATAGTGTTTAATCGTGTTCATGTTTCTCCCCAACGGCGCTTCCTGCCATGCTGTTTGAAGCTGGAGGTTCCACTCTCCGCAGCCACAAACTAACCCAATAAAAGATGCAGCTGAGGATAACAAAGCTCCTCCAGCATTTTCTTTTTATTTACCAACAGATGCAATCTCTCACATCTCTCTGTTTTCAAACTCTTTTGTTCTTTTTGTTCTTCTCACCCCCTTTTTTTTTTTTTTTTTTTTTAATGTTCTCTTTCTCTCCACCCCTTCTCTCTGACAATCTGTTAAGCCTGCTATCTGATGTGTTAATGAGGCACTAATGAGACAAGGTCCATCTTAATCTCAGGCAGGGAATCAGAGCGCCGGACGATTTTCAACAGTCCTTGGGATTAGCAGAAGGAAGGGCGCTCTGTGAGGTAGGGCGTGAGAGAAAGAGGCGAAGGGAAAAATTGAGACTGGGAGAGACAAAGGTGAAAAGCAGAGTTGTATATGTACGTGTGTGGTGTAAATTAGTTGTAGACTTTAGTGTATGTTCTGTGCTAACGACTATGGAATATGAGTGGGTGGAAGTTGTTGACCCTGATGGGAAACAACTAATGAAGCTGTTGTGCGCATACTTCACCCACACACTTGCTTTGAAAAAGAAAACGGACAATATTCATCGCTCGTGAAGGCTCCTTACTGTCTTTAAAGTCTCGTCTTCTTTCATCCTCTCTTCCTCCAGTGCTGTCCCGTGGCCGTCTCTTTCTGTGTTTGTCCGAGCTCTCTGAAAGATGAAGGCACGTCCTTAATTTCTCTTGATGAAAAACTGAGGATCTCCTCAGCAGATGTTCTGTCGCTCACTGGTGGGATCCCTCTAATCAATCAAGTCTATTACCACTGAAGTCATTTCCCCTCATCACAGATTGATCTTTCTTTTTTTTTTTTTTAAAGTATATTTTTTGGGCTTTTATGCCTTTAATGGACAGCACAGTGGAGAGTGACAGGAAACAGGGAGGCAGAGAGAGGGGGAATGACATGCAGTGAAAGGCCATCCAATGCGGGATTCGAACCGGGGCCAACTGCAGCGAGGACTGTAGCCTCTACACATGGGGCGCCTGCTTAAACCACTACGCTACACGACGCCCCAGATTGATCTTTCTTTGATTTACTTGAAAGTTAGCCAGAGTGACTTTAGCCTGACTCAACAGAACTTACGAGGAGGAAAGGAAAAGTTTTTTATTTTCTTGTGCCTAAACTTTGAAGCATAAATTAACTGAGGAGCACTGAATTCCTTTCTTTCAAATTGTCACTTTTGGCTTTGCTATCAGCCAGGGGGTTGAGAGCTTTTGACTCGCAGCAGACTTGTAAAGCTGACAGCTGATTTCAGCTGTCCCAGTCTGAACTGCGGCTGTGAAGTTGCCCTCCTGCTTGCCTTCACGCTCTTTTTGTCTGACGCCATATGTTGCTTTTTTGACCGAGATTCTGCCCTAGGGATTATCTCGGATTATCCAAAAGTCTCGTCTTCAAGCTCCAATCCCACTTTTGGCTCCTTCCTCTGACTTCTGATTCCCCTCTGCAATCAGAAACTTTTCTCCAAATGGTACATGCAGAATTGTCTAGCACCTACTACCATTGTTGTGGAATTCAAAATGCATAGATTTATGGATCGTCAGTGTTACCTGGAGCCTTTAATCAAATTTGTCCCAGATGAGAAGAGGTTATTATTTACTACAAAACAGCAGAGTGGAAAATTAAATTCCTTAACTTTGCAATAGATGCAATACGTGAGTAAGCGACATATTTTACCCTTAACAAAAATGCTTATGAATCCCTAAAAACTGTTTGTCGTAGTAGTTAAAAAAGCAACAAATTTCATAATTGTTTCATTTATAATAATATAAAATAATAACATTATGTAGAAATCAGTTCCCTTCTACACATATAAAACAAGTTATATATGTTTGCAACATATTAAAATAAGAGTTTCAAAAGGTAAAGTGAGACAAAGAAGCGTAGACCTGCGTTTTCTCTCCTATCTGATGTCCACTAACCTGTGTACGTCTTTATGTTCTGCGTACACATTAAGACCTTGCTGTGTTGATAGTCCACGTATTCAGTGTAAGCAAAGTTCGGTCAAGAGCCCGATCCCTAGGTGCGAGTATATCATAATATGAAAATGTATTAACTGGCTCGAATGACCCATTTCCATCCATGTATTAAAAGTTGTAGAAGCCTTAAAGTTACGGTTTCAATCGTTCATTATTAAAACTTTACTGCTACAAATGTGCTGCAGCGGGGCAGAACAAAAAGCTGTATCTATGCTGTACTGTGACTTGTGTTTTCCACATTTTACCTTCAGAAATGTGTACATTTATTTTCCAGCTCATGTTAACAAGTACTTTTTGATTGTATTTATGTTATTCATGTACAGAAGTCATATGAGAATACTTGTGAAAACATGCAGGACTTCTTGTGTGGTGTAAGTGACAGTGGGATTATGGGAAGTGGAGCTGCAGCAATCTGTCTTCTGGTTAACAGAACTGGGTCTCACGACACAGCATGGCACATGGGGAAACTGTCAGAGAAGTGATCTTTCTTTAAGGTTTTTCTGCGATAATATTTAGGACACGCACGCCAAACATGGACTATAAGGTTTTTGCATGCATTCAAGCAGTTGAGATACATGCACACATTCACACACAGTGTAGTGTGTGTGAACGGGTTTATGCACATTAGGCACAGATGCTTTTAGGTACAAACACACTCACACACACACATAAACAAACACTGCAGATGTGCTTGAGGCAGGCATCCTGTGCACTTACAGCCAACCAGAGGCAGCTCCTGTTCGCATGCCAACTGTAACATACTTGAGCTGTGTGAACTCAAATCCACTCAAGTGATTTATGCAAAAACTTACAAAATAGCGACCTAAGAAAGAGAGAGAGCGAGAGGGAAAGAGAGAGAGAGAGAGTATGGAGAGATGCTGCCTCACTTGAAAATGTAATATTTATGACACCGTGACACAATGCACTTCCACTAAGGCCTCCTCTTTCTCTCGTGCTCCTGTTTAAGTGATAAATCTGTTTTCCAAGGTTGTTATTACTCACCATTGTTTCATTCTTCACCTCTGTGTATCCCTCTGCAAATAAACTGAACTAAGCAAAAACTAAACCGAATTTAAATGAACGGATTCCAAGTCAAACTAAACTAAAATGAATATTAACTGAAAAAATATTTCCTCTACCTCCCATTTTTTCTTTTCTGTCTCTCTTTTCTCTCTCTTTTGCATTCAAGAACCATCAAACATCCCAACCTGTCCGGGTTTCTACCTCTGAGCTGACTAATACATGTATGTGTGTGCTCCCACGGTTCATCATTCCCTCCCATATAAGAAATGAGGTATACAGGCCCTATACACATTGTATTAATATGTCAACGAGAGAAGTAGATAGGGGAACCTAATATACTAATGCATAATGATTTGTGGAACTATAAGAAGATTGGTTATGCTCTGATACACACGGTAATGTGTTCTTATACATATGTATACACAAACAGAACGCCGTTCACTCTCATTCATAGCAGCACACACAGTTAGGTTGTGTACAAATGTATGAATATTATGAATTTAATTATTTATTTAATCATGAGAAATTATTTTGTAGGATTGTAGGCCTACTGATAGTAAGTGGTACGTAATGTCTACCATGCACTAGAAGACTTTCACACATCTTAAGACAATGGGCCTGATTTACTTAAGGTTTGCTTGTGTAAAAACGCCTGTAAACTTGATATCACTCGCAAACAAATGTGCAAGCTGATCTACTACACGCACTGAGGTTTGCGTCTTTCAAATGTGCAAAACAACACACGCCGTCAATTTAGTACGTTTGCCTTATTGAATATGCAACATGGGGTGTTTTCTGCCTTAGTGTGGAAAATACGGGGAGGAGAAAATGCAAATAGGTTAATTTAGCACACGCATTGCGATTTACAGAGGCTGAAAGTAATGTGGGTGATTGTGACTGTGTCTGTTTGAAAGGAAGGTCCTAATCAGCCCAGCATTGAGGAAGAGGAGGAGCGAGGAGGAGACATAGGTACAATGAAAGAGTACGTAGAGAATGAGTTTTTCTCACTCGTGTTAACATTTTTGGAATGAAAGACGGAAAAAATTATTCAGACCATCGGATTTAATTTCATTTTGCGCTTGCAGCCGTTCTGCTTTCTGTCCAAACTCTTCATGGCGGAAACCATTTAAACACACAAAACCCTAATTTAAATATTGCTGTTTGCACCTGTTGTCACTTACGCAATTATTCTTAGTTGATCACCCGCAAAACGTACACCACCCAAACGTGCAATATGTTACAATGAACATGCAATTTAGTACTCTTTATTTGGGATCTTAGTAAATTTGGCTCAATGAGTCATAAGTTTTTTGCCTCACTAAAAGATTTTGTAAAGACTGGGGATGTTGCAGGGTATGCAGATCTTGCATGATTTCATGTTTTATTCTGAAATTACTTTTCTTGTGTCCAATCACCCTTGCCTCCCTGTATTAAATGCTGACCTTACATCAGACGACTCACATTCCTACGCCTCCCTGGAGTCAGTTTGGTTTGCCACTAGCTCTGTGTTTGTGCTACACCTGTCAGTTCTGACTGCCAATCCCTCATAACAGTTTCCCATCAGATAAATTACTGCTCCTTTTTTCACACATAGAAGCACATGAAAGACATTGTGGGAAACAGAAGGAGGAGGCTATGTGTGCTGGATCACCTATCCTCACACAAATGAATTAATTATATAAAGAGCAACAATTAATATTGTGTCATAGACACAACAGTGACACGGGAGAGCTGTGAATTGCACTTAAAAGCACTGTTCATGGGTCGAATGTTTATATTGGCTTAAAGCTATTGAGTCACTGCCATTTGAATCATAATTAAAAGAGAGAAAAAAAAAAACTGGTTGTTTGGCCAAATCCCAGCAGACAGTATTCGTAACTGTGACATTCGCTGAAACCAACACTCAAATGGCTCGTATATATAAATATATAGAGTATAAATCCAGCATGACAAATCACATTCAACAACACACTAGACTCATTATACACATGCGGACTGAGTGTGAGACCATGTGTATCTAAAGCATTAAATTGTTTTTATGGCAGTTGAAGCCAAAGGTCACATTACACAGCATGGGAAATCTGCAGTATAATTTGATTTTATATACTGATTGTATTATACTGTGTATAATGGGAATTTGTACACAGTAGGTTGTACTAATGCAAGGAAAAAATGTACCTTGGTGTATGTATAACACAGATTACACACTCATGTATTGTGATACACAGGCTAATACAGATAATGTACATTATTTTTTTATGCAGTCAATGGACCAGGGACACAGGTGGACTGTGTATCTAAATGTTTCAGAGAAGCTATAATACACAGTTGCCAATTTATTAGGTACACCTAGATAAGATTAACCCAGTATAATACAATAGTCCTTCAATAAATGCCATCTTCAGGAAAGGTATTAATTAAATTGTACGGTCATTTTGGAGGATGTGGTTTGTGGTGCCACTGAGTTGTGTTACATTACACTGAGAAGTGTTTCTAATATTTTGTCCATTAGTGAGGATGAATAAACTAAATACTAGAAACACCTCTTATTATAAGTCATTACAATTCAACAGCAACACCAACTTCAGCCAGGACTGTTGTATTAGTCTACCTTGGTTTTAGCAAGGTGTCCCAGATAATTAGGCAACTGAGTGTCCATGCATTTTTAAATCAAGACACATGCTAGCTAGCGCTGTAATGGTTAGTGGACGCAATGATTGGCAACTATTCTGATAATCGATTATTGTTAAAAAGTTTCATATCACTGTAAACTAAATATCTTTATGTTTTGGACTATTAGTCAAAGAAAACAAGACATTTTAATGCATAATTTTTAGCTTAGGGAAATTTTGATGGATATTTTTCACTTGTTTCATTTTTTTTTCAAACGATGAAACGTTTAATCAACATCAGATAGCTGGCAAATGAATTTATCGCTTTGAGCTAAAGAGATCAAAACAAACAAATTGATGAAAAAAAAACAACAACATTACTTGCAACCCTAACACTGGCTATATTTACATTTTCTCATTGATGTAGGAAGCCACATGCATTATATGTTTATTATTAAACATCACAGTTCTTTGAATTGTAAATTGCAACAAAAAGCTACAATTAGGTTCAAAAGTGTACACTGAAGATAACTGATAATAAACTTTACTAAGCAGAGACCAGAGAAGAAAGAAATTCCCACCATAGAACAAAAGGAGGTAAACCGCCACCACCTGCTCTCTTCAAAAGATTCACCAAGTTATGACAAACTATGAATGAAATGCCTTTGTAAAAAAAAACAAAAAGATTACTACATAGTTACTGTTCTTTAAAACCTTGCTTTCGCTGCACAAGACATTACTGCTCTTTTTGCAAACCTATCACAACGAATAAAGCCAGCATTTATAGCTAAGACATCTGGATCCTCAGTCTCTTTTATTGGATGACTTTTGAATTCGGTGGACCCTCAAAGCTTCAAAGCTTTTCAGAGCTCTACCTAGAGTTACGTTATTCAGCATCGCTCTGTGTTAGATGAAAAAAAATTACCTTTCTACTTTCAAAAGCAGCAAGATTAAATGCAAAGGTAAATCTTCCACCAGTCTGTGTAGACTTGCCAGGCCCCTGTGTGTGCTGATATGTTTTGCAGGTTGACTAATTAAAATACCTGTCTTATGAGTCCTGATTATGGTAATCGACTGCCAAGCAGGCAGGTCTCTGCAGATCAGACAGTGGATGTCCTTGTGTTTAGAAGTGTATAGCAGAGCTGGATAGGACCAGGGAGCAGATCATTAGTCGGTCTAAATGTGGTAGCACCACTCTGGGGGCCCCTATGATCACTCCTGAGAGAGCAGAGAGGCGCAGAGAGAGGGGAAAGATTGAAGATTGTGTTTGTGCGAAGGCCTTTTTCCCACTCACTTTTGTTCTGTCGGCCAAACCCAGGATGACCGGGTTTGGGGTAGATTACACATCAAGAAGATAAGAGATGATAGATATCTTTACTTGAGCACCTGAGTCTTACCTGATCTGATTCCAGAGGCAGTTACTCTGATGTAGCTGAGAGCTCAGAGTAAAGCTGGTTTTCAACTGAGGTTTCATCCATGGTGGTTTCATTGTTTTAATATGAGAAAATTAAAATCAAATACTACAAAAACTAGACCTCTCTTTTCTCTCGACAAGAGACATAATTCCTATGAGTGCTTGAGACTTTGTCACCTGAATGTTAACATTTTGAGGATCTGCTGAGATGACTGATGCTGTTGTTTTTCTTAGGAGACAACAATCACCCTGTGGGCCTGGGGTCTCTTTTGTCAGTTGCCCACTTTGCCCAGTTGGTTGTCCAGCTTTGGTTAGTACTTTTGATGAGTTCTAGTCTCACATAGAAAATAGCACTTCCTGTCATTGTTTTATTCTTATTTGTTTTATTTTTTAGTCATTTAATATAGTTAGTTTTCATAGCCTAATTATGCTGTCTGTTTCTTGTCATAACATTGTTTTTATGCAGCACTCTCTTTCAAGACAGATTTGAATCTAAACATGACTTTTGCAGTTGTTTTACTTTGAAAAGGTGTTTGGTACAGGCAGGAGTCACAAAGAGGAACTTTGGGAAAACTACATGACACTGGTGATTGTTGTCATGGATGTATTTGTATATAAATCTTTGCATTTTCATTCAAACAGTGACAGAATGTAGGAATTCCAGGAGAAACAGTTTTGAGCACTGATTAGGTCTGCGCTCCGTGATATGTGATGAGATTAGTTATGCTGCCATGGCAATGCTATCTGACCCTAATATGTATGGAGTATATCTGTCATATATATGTATGTCAAAACAGTAATACCTACATGCTGTCACATGAATGTTTGTGTGTGTGTGTGTGTGTGTGTGTGTGTGTGTGTGTGTGTGTGTGTGCGCGTATGTGTTTATATTCCTGCATTTATAATCACATTTACAATACAGAGCAACTGTCTGTCCCTGTCTTTCTCTTGCTCCCTCCCCATCTGTCCCACACACATACATGTAAATATGCGCGCATCCAGCTTCTAGACCCACCGACAGCATTGTGCACGTACAACAGAGTGCATGCTTTGTGTGCGCTCGGAGACCGCTGTGCTCTATTTGACATCATATTGAATTTGGTGGGGTTGAAGACAGGGTGTTTGCTGAGCCTAATTTACCTGGGCTAGACCTCACAGAGGGCCTGGGAGGGGCTGATAATTAAAATGGCTCGCTGCTGCTGGGATGGAATATTCATGGGAGATTACTTCCACCCTCAAACATCCCTGCACTTCACTACGATGTGTGTGCGTATGTGTGTGTGTGTCTGCACATAGACACTGGTGTGTATGGAGTTGTGTCTAGGCGTACCTGTGATAAGAGCGAGTGCGAATTGTGTGAGTGTGAACGTTATCCTCGACATTTGTGTGTGTCTGTGTTTTTTATTAGTCAGTGTGATTGCGTGTGTGTGTGTGTGTATGTGTGTGCTTGTGTGTGTGTTTGTTTTTGTGCTCGTCTACACCCCTCTGTGACCTTTCTCTCTCCCCATAATGTAAAGTCATCAACGCGCTGCAGAAGATATTTAGGTCAGTGTGAGACGATGAGATGAAAGACAGAGAGAGAGTGAGAGACGGACAGAGAGAGAAATAATGAAATTGACGGGCCCCATGAGGTGATGACAGCGGGCTGTCCTCACTAGTTGATGGATGACAAATGCTCAGTGTCCATGTCTATCAGTGTCCCTGCTGCACATCTCTGTCAATACAGCACAAGTTAAACAGAAAATCTGTCCTTTTGGCTTTAATTAACTTTGTCACTGACATTTTTGTCCTATACAGATAATGTTTTCGTGACATGTGATTATACGTCATAAACTCAACTTTGTGAGTGTAAAAAACATAAGAAATATTTGTGCTAAATCATATCTGAATATTTAAATTTTTTTCTATAAGGTGAACTCCGGCCAGGGCAGACTTAACACCTCTTTAGTGACTTTTTTTTACAGACTCATTAATGTTTCCAATCTTAACCAAACTCCCCATGATAGTTATTTTCTTTAATAATGACTCCTTATTTGCAGAGTAGTGACCCGATGTGTCCTTTGAGAGCAGCAGATCCACAGTCTGTAAAGCCTTGACCTTTTTTTCCAAGTGCCGAATGAACTGGGTCCTCCTCTCTCTCACCTCTCTCTCCTTCCTCCCTCTCCCTCTCCTCCTCGCCTCATTAGGGTGAATTTGAATCTGAGGCCATTAAGGAGCGTGAGGCGAGAGTCTGAAATGAGATGAAAACAGTAGGAAGGCAATAAAGGAGCCTTGTTAGAAGAATTTTATTACTGTTTACTCCGCTCATAGTCTGGAGAACAGCCTGCGTCACACCAGGCACTGGATCTATATCTGTCATAATGGGGCACGGATAAAAAAAAAAATTAAAAAAAGACCTCTGCTTCTTAAATCTTTCTCATGTTTAATGCAGACAATTTAAGAAGACAATCTGGGCCATTTTCACTTATTTCAAAAACCAACAGCAGGCATTCCTCCCCCTGCTGACATCTAAAAATATAGTGTATTGTCTCATCTTTTGCTGTAGTTAGTTAGAAATCAAGCAGCACATGACCTCACTGTGGTATTTCTGTATTAAGGATCTAAACTGCAGCATCTCTCTTTCTAGATATAGGCCTCTGCCCCGACCATTAATCATAATTCTGTAGCTTTGTGTGTGTGAGAGAGATAGAACAGCAGATGAAGACACAGAGCAGATTGAGCTATTTGTTATCACAGCTTATCCCAACACCGGGATGCCTGCTATTATCCTGCCAACACTGGGAATGGCAGGTGGAAAATGGGATTCCTCCCTCTGTTCTGTTATTTTATTGGATTTTTTTTTCTCCTTATCCTTCCTCCTGCATTTACTGACGGATTGAGAATAATTTTCCTGTGTGCATTCATGGAGGTCACGGAGGCGAGGGCAAAAAAGCTGGGAAGAAAGTGGCTGGGGGCAAGGTGGGAGAGGTGGAGAGGGGAGGGAGTAAGGGTGGCTGACATGCTGATAGCGAGAGATAAACATTTTTCTGCAGTTGTTATCCTAGGTGAGGCTGTGACCTCTCTGGCTTGTTGATTGTAATGTTTGGCCAAGGCGTTATCTCTCTACCGCAGAGAGCAGCAGATACTGTCTGCAATATTAGCCTCATGTTAGCCGGGCAAAGACACTGGCTATGCTTGAGCTTTGTTCTCCATAGGAGTGTGTGCACATGCGAGTATTTCGAAGCGTTTAGGCGAGCAAACACACCCGGTGCTGCAGGTATGGTTCTGCATGTTATACAGCTCATTTTGCCTGGAATCCTATAAAGGCCTGTGTGTGTGTTTGTGTTTGTGTGTGTGTGTGTGTGTGTGTGTGTGTGTGTGTGTGTGTGTGTGTGTGCGTGTGTGCGTGTGTGCGTGTGCGCGAGAGAGAAAACACACAACGCTCCAGCTCCTCAGCATGAATGAGTGAGAGGAAGACGCAAAGTATATATTTAGCTTGGACCGCTATGCGTGCCTTTACCTCCTGAGGTCAGCTCATAGGGGGGTTGCACAGGATTAAAGATAGCGGTGAAGTAGATTCATTATTTATTCATCCACTTCCACCTACCTCCACCACACTACCTACTTCCCCTGTGGGTGAGTGCAGAGCAATTAGATCTCTGCAAATGAAGACACACCTTATCTGGAGCTAACTGTAGAGGAGGTGCGTGATGAAATATGGACACAATTAGTTACTAAGCAGTTTATAAGTCCTACTTTATGCGTGTTTGACAGTCTTGAAAAATGTTTTGCAGGTCGTAAAGTGATGCTGCGTTGCTGCAAACGAGGTGAAAATGAACTAAGCAGTCGCAGGATTAAGTGGTGATGAAGGCGAGGAAGAAGTTTAGCATGATGTGCGTGATGCAATGGCATGTGAGAGAAGCTGGATATGGGGGCATAAAGAAGATGGCATGAGTGCCTGTGGATTTGTGTCAGTGAGTGATTTCATGTGCGAGTGGACTGTGAGAATGTAATGATGGTTGTGTGTGGCAGAAAATGAGGGCATGTGTGCATTATTGCATGCAGAGGTGGCGTGAGTTTGTGTGTGTGTGTGTGTGTGTGTGTGTGTGTTTGTATGCATGTGTGTGACTGTCTCCATACCCTCCGGTCAGGTACCAGCACTTGAGATTGGGTCAGCTTACCCCTGCTGAACAGATGGGGGTCAATTGGATGCACCCACACGGAGCCAGCCTAACCTTGAAACACTGGCACTGGGTGCAGGTTACCTTTCCAGTTTACCCATGCCTCCCCCTGCCAAGTGGAAAAGCCATGCCAGCTATAACCAGCCCCCTCCTCCTCCATTCCAATCTACCGCGCTTGCAGCTGCCAACTACCCCATAAGCCACCAGTCGAAGAGAGAGATGAAGTGGGGGAGGGAGCGTTGAGCGTGTGAGAGAGACGACAACAACAACAAAAAAAGAGGGATTGGCAATAATAAGGATTTACAGAGAAAATGAAAGGACAGAAGAGAGATGAAGAGATGGTGTGGTGGAAACAGGAGAGGGGAGATTGAGACAGAAAAAAAAGGATTGACAGAGAAAATAGGATAAATCAGGGAGGATGTGTTTTAGTGAGAGGGGCCAAAGGGGAGAGAGTGGGAGGGAGGGTGAGAGCTTTAGCCCCAGTAGCTTTCTGGTAAGCAGGCATGCAGGGCCTTCTGATTATTGTATTCCATTGGCAACCATTGCTAGGCTCCTTCATGTGTACTAATTGTCAGCTGAAATAATGCAGACAATGGATTGTCTCAAATATTACTCTGGTCACGATCTGCTGTAGGCAGAAAACAGTAGAAAAAGACAAAGAAACCAAATGCCAAGTTTCCCCTAGGCCAATTACAATGAGCTGAGAAAACATTGTATAGGGGCTAAAGCAGAAATTACCTCCACTGAGTGTTTTTTTTTTTTGTGGAAATGCAAAAATGTGGACACTTAATAATAGTTTCCTGGCAGGAAAAACACTAAAGGAGTGTATTTAGTTTGCAAAATTGATCCCATTTTACACAGAAAGCAGAAATTTGACGAATGTAGTTCAGCCCTCAAAGTCAGTCAATCATTTCTACTACATCAGCTGTAATTGGATGTGCGTGTCCTCCACCACAAGTCTGACAAATGCAGATTTTTACGCCTGTCCAAATAACAAACACCACCATGCAAATTAAATAAGAAAGTCACAATGATGTCCTGGGCATCATTGGTCACATGTAACCGCCTTTCAACTGCATATGTCAGCTCTAACATCTTGTTGATAATGTAAATCTGATTTTAAGGTCGCCATGAACACTGAAGAGCACAGCCTTAAGTCATACGCCGTTGGAGAACCCGGTGAAGTTTGAGAAGTAGCATGGCGTAAATAACACCCTGAATAGTGAGATTGCTCCAAACCTTAAGCATATACCATAAGGATGAGAAGACTCACATCCTTATTGTGTAGGGCTTCCTGCTTTATAACTATGGATGTAAACTCTGACATGCTGAACCAAAAAGGGGATGTGCTCTTGGAACTATGCGGTGCCAGACCACCCGGCCTATTTGATGGCCACGTCTGGCCCATGTATTAAGTTAACTTAATTGCCATTACAACAAGTCATCATCATACAAATAAAACATTTGAAGTAGTACCATAAACATGAATGATAAGCATTGAACTAAAAACAAAATCATTAGAGGGCTAAAGTATTAATATACACAAAATATCACTAATAAGAAAAAAAAAAAGCTAAAAACAACATGTAACTTAAAGAGCTAAAGGTTGATCATTCAAAAGTCAAATAGCCTCAGGAAATGTTTGTTTTCAACTGTTCAGATTTAAAATAGAGGTGCCTTTAATTCCTCCCAGAAGGCATTTCCTCAAAGTGGTGGGACGCTGAGTGAGAATCGTCTCTAACGATGATGAGAGGCTTTTGGTGAAGCCAATCTTTATAAATTGAAGAAAGAGATGGGAGGGGGTGGGCAGTAATTTCCACGACTGATTTTTTTTTTTAAGCTTCTCTTAAAGCTGCAAATTAAAGAATGTGGAAATGGTGATGTAAGAGTTCACAGCAACACTAAAAGGCTGAGCAAGAGAACTGCAAAAATGATATCCCATTTCCACAACGCATGAACACACACAACATGATAGATGTGTGTGACACTAGGACAATGCAAAGGGTATCTGATCCAGACAGATTTATGTGTGTGCGTCTTTGTGTGTGTGTGAGAGAGAGAGAGAGAAATGAGTGCATGTACAGCGAATGTTAAGTCCCATTTAATTCATTGAGTCACACACCCAGACAGAAGTAAACACACCCCCACAGTCCCCTGTCATCTCTGCGGCCGTCATCTTCCCTGAATCCAGTATTCCCAGGCCAAGTGTGACAGATTGCAGACAGGCCAAGCACTTCCTGGTTTCTGCTCTGCTTCTCCTATCAGAGGCCACCATCTCATCTGACACGGCCGGCCGAAGGCCCGTCCCGTAATCACATCAGAGTGAGAGCAGAGGGAGTGACAAATCACATTACAAGCACTGACTCACTGCAGCCACTCTGTAGCCTCCCGTTCTCCGTTTTTGTCCGTATCTGTCTCAATGAAGATTCATGCTTTGGCCTGTGGGAGGAAGAGTAATGTGATAGAGAGGCAGAGTGTGAGTGAGACGGGATGAGTGTGTGTGTGTGTGTGTGTGTGTGTGTGTGTGTGTGTGTGTGTG